>NW_021621365.1:1287-3116 GCF_004785775.1 Grammomys surdaster | reverse complement strand
CTGTACTGAACTGCTGATGATAACTTCTGAAAACTCCTAAAAACTTTCTTGCTCTTTCAGAGGGTAAAAATTTCCTGGCTTAGGCTATTGAAACCTGTATCCTAACAGTTGAGGATAAGTAATGAGGCTTTTGTTCTGTCTCAGCAGGAACTGCTTGGCTCTAACTTGCCCACTCTCCTGCCCACTTGTACAGGATCTCCCTGGACACTGGGCTGCAGACATGCAGCCGGTCCCGCCCACCACACTAACCTTGCTACTGCTCCTGCTGGTGCTGGTGCTGCTGCTGCAGACCTCCATTTCTTGGTCCCAGGGATCCTCCACAGGAGTGAATGGTAGCTTGAGGAGCATTGAAAAAGAAGCTGCTGATCCCCAGCACCAGCATGCATCCCGACTGATGAGCTTGCTCACTCCTGGTCTTCTTCCTAGGATCAGGACTCCCTTTGGGTGACTGCTGACCTCTACAATGGCAGGTACCTCAAAAGAGGGACCACAGGGCTCCCAGCCACTGCTGGGGTGCAGAAAGAGAAAACAAACTCAGTGCTGCCTCTCCTTGAGTAGCCACAGGGGTCCACTGGGCCACCTCCCTGCAGCCTCTGCTTCCTCCACCCCAACCTGCAGTGTTCTCCTCTCCCCCGTCCCTTCCCCCCTCCTTTCTCATCGAATGTGGTGGCTGCTGAGGAGTCACTGTGGGGTGCCTGAATTTCCTGTGGCTGCAGGCATGCTTTAAGCTGGAGGCGCCTGCCCCTAGGCATGGGTGATGTTCCCTACATGCTCAGTAGGTCCTCACAAGACTACTGAACTGCCTGGAGGATGCGGGAACTCAGGCCTCTAAAGAGAGCTTCAGACATTGTTACTGTGCCCAAGGGCCACCTTGCTGGGCCTAACAAAACGCGGGTGTCTTATATAATGCACCACGCTCATTTCAGAACCTAGTAACAAATACTACTGAAGACTTCCACTCACGGGAGACCCTCACTCAAGTCTCGGGATGACACGCCCATCTAATAACTCACAAGACACCAAAACTGGATGCAAACCGCAAAAGGCTTTATTTCCAGATTTCGGGGTATCAGTCAACTGAGGTCAATGCTCACAAGCAGAGCGTGAGGCTCATGAGCGAGGGGTATTTAAGGGAGAAAAATGCAAACAAGGGTGAGGAGGGGGCGAAAGGGTTGTTAAGGAGACATAATCATAAAAATAGCGAAGAATTCCAAGGGAAACCAACCTATGTGAGTCAGGGTCATGTGAAGAACACTCTGTACACTAATCTTTCTCAAGAATGTGGTGCTGCCCTGTCACTGAGGCCTTGCCTTTTAACTGCTGTTCCCAACTTGGTTCCCAGCTTGGTTCCCAGCTTGGTTCCCAGCTTGGTTCCACCTAGCTCACCTGCATTCTTTCCTTTCTCTTTGCGGTTGGCCAGTTCCAGTAATGGTGACTGGTCTTTCCACATTCCTAATTTGTTTCATGGCTCGGTTTCTCAGAAAATTTTCCATGTCCTTATAAAGAAAGCCTAAAGAATATTTTATATGTCTAAAAAGGATTCTATATACACAGTATCTATAATTATTCACTCTACACTACCAGGGCAGGGATTTTAAGACTCAAGTTAGCCACCTAGAATCCAGAGGCAGCAGATAATGCATTTTAAAGAATCAATAGAGCAGTGCTCCCTCCTTCCTACTCTACTCCATTGGTCTCACTTAAAATGCTCCTGAGTGTTGGACTCAGTACTGATGAACTCGCAATGGTTCAATTTCATGCATGTCCCCAAACAAGTGCACCCAGCACACACACACACACACACACACACACACACACACACACACACG
>NW_021621365.1:0-1187 GCF_004785775.1 Grammomys surdaster | reverse complement strand
GAGAGAGAGAGAGAGAGAGAACAGACAGACAGACAGACAGACAGACACTCCAATACATGCATGTATGGCACAGGCATGCCGATGTACACAAGAATAAAATATAATTAGACAAAGAATTTGCACACAGGAAAGTTTACTAATGGTTATTTCTTTATTTGCTTATTTGCTGGGGGATGTGTGTTCATTCAGACAGTCTCACTTTGTCCTCCATTCTGGCCTCTAACTTGCATCAGTCCTGTTTCTGTTGAGATACAGGTGTGGAACTGAAGACCTTCGCAGAGGGGAGACCCTCTCTCAAGTCTCAGAAAGTCGCGACCACCCAGTAATCTGCTCGAGACACCATGTACCGGAGCAATTGAGAGGTTGTTTATTAGGGCGTGACAGCTAGCTGCCGGTTAATTCGTATGCCCACGCAGGAGCTGAATTGACCCCGACAGACAGTTTGAGAAGGGTTTTTAAGGGGAAAAACCACAAACCAAGGAATGGGGAGGGGAATGAGGGGTTGCTAGGGTGGTATAACAAAAAATAGTGGAACATTCCAAAGGAACCCAACCTACAGGAGTCAGGGTCAGGTGAAAACTCTCTGTACGCTTATCTTTCTCAAGAATGTGGTCCTGCCCTGTTACTTCGGCTTTGCCCTGTCACTATGGTTCTCAGCTTGGTTCCACCTGGCTAAATTGCATTCTAGCCAGTTCCCGTAATTAGTCTGTCCACATTCTTAACTTGCTTCATGCCTCCATGTCTTTGTATAGAAAGCCTAAAGAATATTTTATGTCTAAAAAGGATTCTATATGCCCAGTATCTATAATTTTTCACTCTACAGAACCACTATGCCTGACTTATCAGTGACATTTTCATGCCTGAAAATAGTTCCAGTCACTCTCACTCCTGATGACCCTCTAGGAAAAGCTTTGCTTCCTGTTCCCACACACAACCTTAGGTTCTGCTGGCCTACAAGTTTCACTTCCAGAGCAGGGAATGCTCCTACCAGGAGCCACAACAAGCATTCCATTGAACTGGAGGCTCAGACTGCCCCCACATCCCCCTACCACCCCTGGTCATGTTGTTCTTCTAATGCCCTTAAACCAACAGGCTAAGAAAGGAATGTCAGGGCTGGCTTACTTTTGCTAAGCTCTGGTTTCTGGCCTACAAATCAAGGACCTTGGGCATATTTTTCAGATGTTCTC
>NW_021621364.1:0-7198 GCF_004785775.1 Grammomys surdaster | reverse complement strand
TTACAAAATATCTGGCTGCCTGCAGGAGGGCTATCTCTGGAACACAGTTTCTTGGTGCTCTCACAAAATATTTCCAATATATTATACATCAACGGTGACTCTTTCTAAGTCACTGGCAATTTCTTAGCTCAAACTAACCTGATTCAGCTATCCAAGTAAACTCTAATATTCTGGATTCTAAAGCCATAGCAAGTTGCCCAAAACTTCCAAGTTCAATCAGTTGCTCGTGCTGGAACAGGGCCCCTAGTTCAATGGCATTTATCCCAGCAACCTAGTCTCAATGGTTTGCTCACTGTCTAAGTATTGCTGTCTTCGAACATGATCTGTAGACTAACCTTGAACCAAGAGATCTGCTTGTCTCACACACTTGATTTGTGCACCACCGAGTTTGGAACTAATATTTTCTTTACCGTTACCAAATAAAGAATACTATTCTTTTCTTTCTTTGTTCTAGGTTGGCCTTGAACTCAGAAAAACCCTGCCTCTCTCTCTCTTGGGATTTAAGATTGATATTCTCATGGATAAACACAAAGCTTTTCAGAGCCAGTATTCCCAAGATCTCTATCCAAAGTTACTGTAATACCATGGCATGATTTGGATCATAACCCTCTGTTTTCTAGCCCATGAACTGGATTTGTGATTTTTCTCCCATTTATCGATGTTAGTTCACAACATATGTATTTTTGTTGACAACTGACAGCAGCCATCTTCGTCCATCTCTTGGCAATTTGAATCAGAATCACATCTTTTTTTGTCCAAATGAAAAAAAAAACTGCAGCATTAAAAGGCCTACATAATATAAACCATGCCTTTTTAAACTGAAAATCTACAAGGAGAACCCCTAGCTGGGGAGTATATTCCCCTCTGGTCAATTCTCAGTTACTTCCATTTAGTATCTGTGGTTACATGATTTAACTCCATTCTACTTCCTGATACCCTGTTCTGAACACTATATTTGAACCCGTCCATTTTGGACTTTCTGTTTCCCATTTTACTCTACTTCTTCAAATGTTTCCCATGAGAGTGAAAAACAGAACAAAGTCTAATTTAGGTCTCTTTGTGGCTCCCTTTATTAATTGTATTTATTTACATCTCTTTAACTTACCCTCCAGAATACTCTGAAGACAAGCACACAAAGAAGCCCCATTCTTCACCAAAATAACAAAAGATATTTTCTAAGTCTCACATTAATACTCCTCTCCTATGAAATCTACTGTTCTAAGACCCCTAATTTAAAATCACTATTAGCACCTCTCTCTGCCCTGCTGCTAATACTTCAGCATATTAAGCTCCATTTAAAGCATCCAAACAGCCAGAATCGAATTTCCAACAAAAATAACAACATGGACAGACCTATCACAATGATAACCCAGTCTCTGGTACCCACTTCTATGTTAGTTAAGGATTCATCAAAGAGAAGAGACCCCATGTGTAAGAAAACTCTTATGGAGGATGACAGTCAATTTGGGCTGACTTACAACTTAAAGATTCCTCCCACTAACACGATGGCAGAAATTTGGACACCATTCAGGATGACATCGTGCTAAAGGCCCCAGGGAAGGCAGGTTATTCTCTTCCACAGGCAGCCAGAAGGATGGTTTTAACCAAGCTGTCCTGACCTGAGATTTTCAAGAATCCTCCAATGTGACACACTCTCTATGACAAAGCGACCCCATCCTCAGTTAGGCCACATATCTGATTAGTGCTAAATTCATGTAGGCTAAGCATAGTGAAACAATCAAAACCATTTTCTATGGGGGCTATAGCAAGCCAAAGGACCTTAGAAAGTATCCAATGCCAAAATACCCATAGTCTAGTCCAGACACAACAAAGCTCAGAATCCCAAATGTCCTTTTCTCTTCCTGAACTTCTAAAATACATTCCAGCATCAAATGAAAGCTTAACATCTGATCACATATGTTCAACATCATGGGGTCTATATAAACATTTCACAACTTCACAGTGATGATACTCCTTCAAATGAATCCAAAAATCCAACTGCAAAAATTTCCATTCCTGCATTGACTTTATTGACGTCCAACTCTTTTCAGGTTTGCAAACAATAATCCACTTGTGCTGTATAAAAGAAACTTTCACCTTTTTCTTGTGCTGGTTCCAGTCACTGATAGCTGCTTTCCTCAACAGGCATCAAAAAGGGCTCACTGAGGAACTTCTGGGCTCTTATAAAAGGAGCTTGGGTTTCACCTTACAGCTCCAGTTTCAGCGTGACCATAAGCTCCTGCCAATAGTACTCCACTGTTGCTGCTCTTCTTTTTGGTCATCCCATTTTACTGTATTCTCAAACACACCAAGTTCTTCTGCTTCCATCATGCAGCACTTTCACCATGAGCCTCTCCAAGGCAGTCTTCAAGGTACCAATACTCAACTTCATTGTGTAACCCCTTTCAGTCGTTGGGCTTCAACAGACACTGAAGCAGCAATTTCCCCAGTGTCCTGACCTAGCCACTCACAGGACCAGGCCTCAACTTGTCTTCAGGGTCCTTCCATTCCTTCAGTACCACATGGAAGATTCCTACAAATTATCTGGCTGCCTGCAGGAAGTCTATCTCTTGAACACAGCTTCTTGGTGCTCTCATAAAATACTTCCAATATATTATATCTGAACGATGACAGTTTCTAAGTCACTGGCAATTTCTAAGCTCAAACTAACTTGATTCAGCTGTCCAAGTGTACTCTATTATTCTGGATTCTAAAGCCATAGCCACATGCCCAAAACTTCCAAGTTCTATCAGTTGCTGGTGCTGGAACACGGGCCCTAGTTCAATGGCATTTATCCCAGCAACCTAGTCTCAATGGTTTGCTCTCTGCCTAAGTATTGCTGTCATGGAACATGATCTGTAGACTAACCTTGAAACCAGAGATCTGCTTGTCTCACACACTTGATTTGTGCACAACCGTGATTGGAACTAATCTTTTCTTTACCTTTACCAAATAAAGAAAACTATTCTTTACTTTCTTTGTTCTAGGTTGGCCTTGAACTCAGTAATTACCTTGCCTCTCTCTCTCTTTGGATTAAAGATATATACTATCATGCATAAACACAAAGATTTTCCGTGCAAGTATTCTCAAGTTCTCTATCCAAAGTTACTGTAATACCACAGCATGGTTTGGACAAAATCCCTCTGTTTTCTAGCCCATGATGTAGATCACTGATTTTTCTCCCATTTATGGATTTTACTTCACAACATATGTAGTCATGTTGACAACTGACAGCAGCCATCCTCGTCCATCTCTTGGGCATTTGGTTCAGAATCATATCTTCTTTTGTCCAAATGAAAAAAAATAACTGCAGCATTAAAACGCCTATAAAATATAAACCATCCCTTTCTCAACTGAAAATCTACAAAGAGAATCCCTAGCTGTGGGGGATATTTCCACCTGGTCTATTCTCAGTTACTTCAGTTGAGTATCTTTGGATACATGATTTAACACTATTCTACTTTCTGATGCCCGGTTTTGAACACAATATTTTAAACACTCCATTTTGGGCTTTATATTTGCCATTTTACTCTGCTTCTTGAAATGTTTCCCATAATTGTGAACAACAGAATAAAGTCTAATCTAGGTGTCTTTGAGGCTCCCTTTATTAATGGTATTAATTTACATCTCTTTCAATTATCCTCCAGAAAACTCTTAAGACAAGCACACAAGGAAGCCCTATTCTTCACCAAAATATGAAAAGATATTTTCTAAACCTGATATTAATACTCCTTTCTTCTGAAATATACTGTGCAAAGCACCCCTCATTTAAAATCACTATTAGCACCACTCTCTGCCCTCCTGCTAATACTTCAGCATATTAAGCTACTTTAAAGCATCCAAACTGCCAGAATCGAATTTCCTACAAACAAAACCATAGACAGACCTATCACAATGATAATCCAGTCTCTGGTACCCACTTCTATGTTAGTTAAGGATTCATCACAGTGAAGAGACCCCATGAGTAAGACAACACTTACTGAGGATGACAGTCAATTTGGGCTGACTTACAACTTAATGATTCCTTCTAATAACACCATGGCAGAAATTCCGACACCATTCAGGATGACATAGTGCTAAAGGTGCCAAGGAAGGTAGGTTATTATCTTCCACAGGCTGCCAGGAGAATGGTTTTAACCAAGCTGTCCTGACCTGAGATTTTCATGAATCCTCCATTGTGACACACTTCCTATGACAAAGCGAGAACATCCTCAGTATGGCCACATATCTGATTAGTGATAAATTCATATAGGATAAGCATAGTGAAACAATCAAAACCATTCCCTGGCACTAATTTGTCTCTGCAAAAAAAAATGGGATTATGGGGGCTATACCAAGCCAAAGGACCGTAGAATTATCCAATGGCAAAATAACCATAGACTAGTCCAGACTCAACAAAGCTCAGAATCCTAAATGTCCTTTGCTCCTCCTAAACTCTCTAAAATTCATTGCATCATCAAATAAAAGCTTAACATCAGATCACACATGTACAACATCATAGGGTATATATAAACAATTCAAAACTTCACAGTGATGATACTCCTTCAAATGAAGCCAAAAATCCAACTGCAAAAATGTCAATTCCTGCATTGACTTTATTGATGTCTAACTCTTTTCAGGTTTGCAAACTATAAACCACTTGTGCTGAATAAAAGAAACTGTCACCTTTGTCTTGTGCTGGTTCCAATCCCTGATAGCTGCTTTCCACAACATTCATCCCACAGGGTTCACAGAGGATCATCTGGGCTCTTACAAAAAGAGCTTGGGTTTCACCTTACAGATGTAGTTTCTGTGTGACCATAAGCTCCTGCCAATAGTACTCCACTGTTGCTGCTCTTTTTTGTGGTCACCCATTTTACTGGATTCTCAAATACACCCAGTTCTTCTGCTTCCACCAGGCAGCACTTCCACCATGAGCCTCTCCTAGGCAGTCTTCAAGGTACCAATCCTCAGCTTCATTGTATAACCCCTTTCAGTCCTTGGACTTCAACAGACACTGAAGCAGCAATTTCCCCAATGGCCTTACCTAGCCACTCATAGTACCAGGCCTCAACTGCTCTTCAGTATCCCTTCATTCCTTCAGTACCAACTGGAAGATTCTTACAAAATATCTGGATGCCTGCAGGAGAGCTATCTCTGGAACACAGCTTCTTGGTGCTCTCATAAAATACTTCCAATATATTATACATCAACGGTGACAGTTTCTAAGTCACTGGCAAATTCTTAGCTCAAGCTAACATGATTCAGCTGTCCAGGTAAACTCTACTATTTTGGATTCTAAAGCCAAAGCCACATGCCCAAAACTTCCAAGGTCTATCAGTTGCTTGTGCTGGAACTTAGCCAGTTGTTCAATGACATTTATCCCAGCAACCTAGCCTCAACGGTTTGGTCACTGCCTAAGAATTGCTATCATGAAACATGATCTGTAGACTAACCTTGAAACCAGAGATCTGCTTGTCTCACACACTTTATTTGTGAACCACTGTGCTTGGAACTAATCTTTTCTTTACCTTTACCAAATAAAGAAAACTATTCTTTGCTTTCTTTTTCTAGGTTGGTCGTGAACTCAGAAATTACCTTTTCTCACTCTCTCGGCATTAAAGATGTATACAATCATGAATAAATACATAGCTTTTCAGAGCCAGTATTTTCAAGATCTCTATCCAAAGTTACTGTAATACCATGGCATGATTTGGACCAAAACCCTCTGTTTTCTATCCCTAGATCCGGATCTCTGATTTTTCTCCCATTTATGTATTTTAGTTCATAACATATGTAGTCATGTTGATAACTGACAGCAGCCATCCCCGTCCATCTCTTGGCCATTTGAATCAGAATCATATCTTCTTTTGTCCAAATGAAAAAAAAAATAACTGCAGCATTAAAAGGCCTTTATGATACAAACCATCCCTTTCTCAACTGAAAATCTACAAAGAGAATCCCTAGCTGGGGAGGATGTTTCCCCCTGGACAATTCTCAGTTACTTCCATTTAGTATATCTGGATATATGATTTAACACCATTCTACTTCCTGATACCCTGTTGTGAACACTATATTTGAACCCCTCCATTTTGGGCTTTCAGTTTCCCATTTTACTCTACTTTTTGAAATGTTTCCCATAAGAGTGAACAACAGAACAAAGTCTAATCTAGGTCTCTTTGTGGCTCCCTTTATTAACGGTATTAATTTACATGTCTTTAAATTACCCTCCAGAAAACTCTGAAGACCAGTGCACAAGGAAGCCCTAATCTTCACCAAAATAGGAAAAGATATTTTCTAAGCCTCATATTAATACTCCTCTCGACTGAAATTTACAGTGCCAAGCCCCCTTATTTAAAATCACTCTTAGCACTACTCTCTTCCCTGCTGCTAATACTTCAGCATATTAAACTCCTTTTAAACCATCCAAACTGCCAGAATCGAATTTCCTACAAACAAATACATGGACAAACCCATCACAATGATAACCCAGTCTCTGGTACCCATTTCCATGTTAGTTAGTGATTCATCACAGTGAAGAGACCCCATCAGTAAGACAAATCTTATTGAAGATGACAGTCAATTTGGGCTGACTTACAACTTAAAGATTCCTTCTATTAACATGATGGCAGAAATTGAGACACCATTCAGGATGACATAGTGCTAAATTTGCCAAGGAAGACAGGTTTTTCTCTTTCACAGGCTGCCAGGAGAATGATATTAACCAAGCTGGCCTGTCTTGAGTTTTTAATGAATCCTCCACTGTGAAATTCTTCTTATGACAAAGCGACCGCATCCTCAGTAAGGCCACAAATCTGATTAGTGCTAAATTCATGTAGGCAAAGCATAGTGAAACAATCAAAACCATTACCTGGCACCAATTTGTCTCTACAAAAAAAAATGAGATTATGGGGCTATATCATGCCAAAAGACCTTAGAACTTTCAAATGCCAAAATACCCATAGTCTAGTCCAGACTCAACAAAGCTCGGAATTCTAAATGTCCTTTTCTCTTCATAACTCTCTAAAATTCATTCCAGCATCAAATAAAAGCTTAACATCAGATCATATATGTACAACATCATAGGATGTATATACAAACATTTCAAAACTTCACAGAGATGATACTCCTTCAAATGAAGCCAAAAATCCAACTGCAAAAATTTCCATTCATGCATTGACTTTATTGATGTCCACCACTTTTCAGGTTTGCAAACTAT
>NW_021621363.1:236-3673 GCF_004785775.1 Grammomys surdaster | reverse complement strand
TTATTTAATAATGTTATTGAAAGAACTGGTTATTAAATATAGATATTGACAGAATAAGTTATTAAAGAAAGATTTTTACAGAATTGGTTATTAAATGAAGATATTGACAGAAATGGGTATTAAAGAAAGATATAGACAGAATTGTTTATTATATAAAGATATTGATAGAATTGTTTTTTAAATAAAGATATTGACATAATTGGTTATTACAGAATTTATTACTGAATAAAGATATGGACAGAATTGTTTATTAATTGAAGATATTGACAGAATTGATTTTTAAATAATGATTTGGACAGAATTTTTTTTAGTAAACATATTGACCGAATTGGTTATTAAATAAAGATACTGAGAGAATTGTTTATTTAATGAAGATATTGACATAATTGGTTTTTAAATAAAGATATTGACAGAACTGGTTATTAAATAAGGATATTGACAGAATTGTTTATGAAATAAAGATATTGACAGAATTGGTTATTAAATAAAGATATTGACAGACAGAATTGTTTATTAAATACAGATATTGAAATAAGTGGTTTTTAAATAAGATATTGACAGCATTGTTTATTAAATAATGATATTGACAAAACAGTTTATTAAATAAAGATATTGTCACAATTGGTTATTTAATAAAGATGTTGACAGAATTGATTTTTAAATAAAATTATTGACAGAATTGTTTATTACAGAATTGATTATTAAATAAAGATATTCACAGAATTGGTTTTTAAATAAAGATACTGACAGAATTCTTTATTAAATCAAGATGTTGACAGAATTGGTTTTTAAATAAAGATATTGACAGAATTCGTTATTAAATAAAGATACTGACAGAGTTGTTTATTAAATAAATGTATTGACAAAAATTGGTATTTAAATAAAGTTATTGTCAGAATTGGTGTTTAAATAAAGATATTGACAAAATTGATTTGTAAATACAGATATTGACAGAATTGGTAATTAAATAAAGATATTGACAGACAGAATTGGTTATTAAATAAATATATTGACAGAATTGCTTTTTAACTAAAGATATTTACAAAATTGTTTATTAAATAAAGATACTGACAAAATTGGTTTTTAAATAAAGATGTTGACAGAATTGTTTACTAAATAATGATGTTGACATAATAGTTTTTTAAATAATGATATTGTCAGAATTGTTTATTAAACAACGATATTGACAGAAATTGTTTTTAAATAAAGATATTGACAGAATTGGTTTTTAAATAAAGATGTTGACAGAAGTGTTTACTAAATAATGATGTTGACAGAATAGTTTTTTAAAGAATGATATTGTCAGAAGTGGTTATTAAACAAGGATATTGACAGAATTGTTTATTAAATAAATATATTGATAGAATTGGTTTTTAAATAAAGATATTGACAGAATTGGTTACTACAAAATTGATTATTAAATAAATGTGTTGACAGAATTGGTTATTAAACAACGATATTGACAGAATTTGTTTTTAAATAAAGATATTTACAGGATTGGTTATTAAATAGAGATATTGACAGAAATGGTTATTAAATAAACATATCGAAAGAATTGTTTATTAAATAAAGATACTGACAGAATTCATTATTAAATAAAGATATTGACAGAATTGTTTATTACACTATTGATTATTAAATAAAGATTTTGACAGAATTTGTTATTAAATAAAGATATTGTTAGAATTGGTTATGAAATAAAGATGTTGACTGAATTGATTTTTAAATAAAGATATTGACAGAATTGGTTATTAAATAAAGATGTTGACAGACAGTATAGGTTATTAAATAAAGATATTGACAGAACTGGTTTTTAAATAAAGCTATTGTCAGAATTGGTTATGAAATAAAGATGTTGACAGATTGGTTACTACTGAATTAATTATGAAATCAAGATATTGAGAGAATTGGTTATTAAATAAAGATATTCACAGAATCGATTTTAAATAAAGATATTGATAGAATATTTTATTTAATAAAGATGTTGACAGAACTGGTTTTTAAATAAAAATATTAACAGAATAGGTTATGAAATAAATGTACTGACAGAATTGTTTATTAAATAAATATATTGACAGAATTGGTTATTCAATAAAGATATTGACATACAGAATTGTTTATTAAGATATTGACAGAACTGGTTTTTAAATAAAGATATTGACAGAATTTGTTTTTGAATAAAGATATTGACAAAATTGGTTATTAAATAAAGATATTGACAGAATGGCTTATTAAAAATATTGTCAGAATTGGTTATAAAATAAAGATGCTGAAAGAATTTATTTTTAAATAAAGATATTGACAGAATTGGTTATAACAGCATTGATTATTAAATTAAGATATTGACAGAATTGATTTTTAAATAAAGATATTGACAGATTGGTTACTACTGAATTAATTATGAAATCAAGATATAGACAGAATTGGATATTATATAAATATACTGGCAGAATTGGTTATTAAATAAAGATTTTGAAAGAATTGTTTATTAAATAAAGATATGGACGGAATTGATTTTTATATAAAGATATTGACAGATTTTATTTTTAAATAAAAATATTGACAAAATTGTTTATTACATAAAGATACTGACAGAATTGGTTATTAAATAAAGATACTGAAAGAATTGGTTTTTAAACAAATATATTGAAAGAATTGTCTTTTAAATAAAGAAATTGACAGAATTGGTTATTAAATAAAGATGTTGACAGAATTGGTTTTTAAATAAAGACACTGACAGAATTGGTTATTAAATAAAGATATTGACAGAACTGGTTATTAAAAAAAGATATTGACAGACAGAATTAGTTTTTAGATAAAGATATTGACAGAATTGTTTATTAAATAAAAATATTGACAGAACAGGTTTTTAAATAAATATATTTACAGAATTGGATATTAATTATGATGTTGAAAGAAATGGTTTTGTAATAAAGATATTGACAGAATTGGTTATTAAACAACGATATTTACAGAATTGGTTTTTAAATAAAGATAATGACAGAATTGGTTATTTAATAAATATGTTGACAGAAATGGTTTTTTAATAAAGATATGGACAAAAATGGTTTTTAAATAAATATACTGACAGAATTGTTTATTAAATAAAGATATTGACAGAAATGTTTATTAAATAAACATATTGACAGAATTGGTTTTCAAACAAAGATATTGACAGAAATGGTTAATACAGAATTGATTATTAAATAAAGGTATTGACATAATTTGTTTTTAAATAAAGAAATTGACAGAATTGTTAATTAAATAATGATATTTACAGGACTGGTTATTAAATAAAGATACTGACAGAATTGGTTATTAAATAAAGGTATTGACAGAATTGGTTGATAAATATAAATAGTGACAGACAGAATTGGTTATTAAATAAAGATATTGAAAGAACTGGTTTTTAAATAAAGATATTGACAGAATTGGTT
>NW_021621363.1:0-226 GCF_004785775.1 Grammomys surdaster | reverse complement strand
TTTGAAATAAAGATATTGACAGAATTGGTTTTTAAATAAAGATATTGACAAAATTGGTTATTAAATAAAGATAGTGACAGAATGGATTATTAAAGATATTGTCAGAATTGTTTATGAAATAACGATGTTGACAGAATTGATTATTAAATAAAGATACTGACAGAATTGGGTTTTAAATAAAGATATTGACAGAACAGTTTTTTAAATAAGGATATTGACAGAATTG
>NW_021621362.1:0-47143 GCF_004785775.1 Grammomys surdaster | reverse complement strand
GGGGCCCTGGTGCACCAGCCATTATCAATTCTTCAATAAACCTCATGCAAACTGTAGCGAGTCCTGTCTGTGAGTATCTCTGGGTGACCGCATCCCGTGGGTTTGGATCTTTAGCATTTAACAATACCTGTTTCACAAAGAAACCAAGAAAATGCAGAGGGTCAGGAGAACACAGAAAGAAGGGGAGTAGTAAAACCAAAGAGACAAGTTTCTAGAATATCATATGCAATAGAACCAAAGTCCAGAGAGGCTGAAAAGCCTGTAGAGTTTGGCTAAAAAGCCATCCACAAGTATGGCCCTGTAGGAGTCAGATAAGAAAGACTGTAGAATCAGGCTGGAGAAATGGCTCAGCATTTAAGAGCACTGACTGCTCTCCCAGAGATCCCATCTCTCTCCAGCCCTCATTTGTACTTTTTCATGCAATCTGATTCACGGGCAGAAAGTTCTGTTTCTATCCAAATGAAACAACTTTCTGGATTTTACAGTATACTATAATAGTTATTTCCTTCTCAATGATCTAAGAACATTCTATGCTTTCTTCCTGTTGTTTTCTATTTCAACCTGTAATGTAGACAAGATGGCTGAAGCTCTCTCACACAAAACAATACTGAAGAACATTATAAGGGCTGCTTCCTGTCAAGCACCTGAAAAACACCTGAGAAACCTCTGCAACTCAAAACTACTTTTGCACCCTGAAATTTAATTTCAATGAAACATGCAATGGGGGTTGGTGGTACAGAAAATGTAAAAGGATTCTAAGCAAATGGGGCTGAGGGATGATACTCATCACCTTCTTTCTAACAGTTTCCAAATCCTTAGTAAAGTTTATCATGCAAAACTAAGCATGGAATGCAATCTTAGAAACTAGAAACAAGATCTTCAATTTTCAAATCTCTCTTGCCACTGCATGACAAATGTAATGCCTGTTATGCAAAATGAACAGTGATATTATAAGCAACACAGCTTCCTGTGCCCAGAGATGTAGCACCTTCCCCTCCCTACAGAATCCAAATTGAGGGAGGCTCAAAGGCCAAGGGCCTCTACGCAGGCTATCACATGTGCCAACACAGCCAAAGTCTGGTTCACAGTCCACCCCAGTCCCAGCTGATTGATACCTTAGCTATCCTGTTCTTCCTGTTGCCTTTCACCCCCTCCCCACATACAACATGGCACAGCTCAAGGCCTCCCTCACAGCTTCCTAGAATGGCATCAGAGGACGATCCAGGAAAGAACCTGCAAGCTACCTTCCACAGGTGCTCCTAACTTCTAGACCTGCCAGCATCCCTCATTTGTGTGACCTCATAGCCTGAACATAAGCCAACTTCACCTTCCCTTCTGGAGGACTAGAGCTCACACGAGTCAGAAAAAACAGGCCTTCCCTGATCTGCCCTTCCACACTAGGGGCAAACACAACCCTAGTCTTGTAAATTTTTAATCTTCTCAGAATCTTTCACTTTCTAGGGACAACTAACTGTTCATCATCCAAGGCACAGGGTCCTTTGCATTGACATTTCATTACATACTCAATGTCCAGTGCACCATCTCTACCTCAAATCTTTGGCTGTCCAGCAGCCAAACTTTAGTCAAATTCAAGAAGTAACAACAATTGAAGCAAGAACTGGCCATGAATGTGAAATCAAGGAGTGGTTAATAGGAGGTGAAAGGAAAAAGAAATAAAAAGCAAGGGACATGGCTGCTCCTGGATATGGTGGAGTAGAAAGTTTAATGTAGATACAGGGGAGAGGAGTTAGAGCAAAGGATATCTGAGAGAGTCCAGAGTGGACATGAACCTGGGCTATGTGAAGAGAAGATGGAGAGGAGTAGAAAGCCAGAACAAGAAATGCTGTGGGTAAATGATAGATGAAAATACCATGTAACAAATTTGGGTGGATTGCATAAGGAAGAGCAGATGTACAGAGCAGATGGGAGATGTACAGCCCTACCCCTGGGCTCCAGGATGGTTTTGCCAGTCATATACTGTAACAAGTATGAACTGAAGGATTCTGGGAAAGCTGAGAGCCAGGCCTGCGCTGATCTATTACATAGGGACTTCAGCAATTTTTCCCAGTGTTTGAGATTTAGCAAAAGGAAGATAGTGTGAGCTTAAATGATTTAATTAAAATTTCCAGAATTCTTTTTAAAAGGTAAAGGAAGCTTTATGGACAAAAGTTCTCCACGTACTAGACATATGTACTAAATCAAACCAGGTGATCCTCACCTTTTCTCTTTGGTTGTATGTTGGAAGTAACCTTGCTTATACATTGAAGGCCTAAATCAGCCATAGGCTTAAGTCAGCCATACATGCCTACTAACACAAAGTCTTGGTCTCTGTGGGAAAGCACTGTTCCTAGAACAGATAGCTGTGGATCTTGTGGATGGGTGGCCTTGGTGGAAAACTACCAGCCTGGATGAGAACAAGTAATCATAAATCTTGTGGATAGGTAGCCTTGGTGGAAAGTACCAGCTTAGACAAGAACAAATGAATTATAGACATGAAACTTAGTGACTTGTTCCCTGCTTCTTCACCCACCCAACACTCTGTTCTGGAAGATATCTGTACTCCCCCTGAGAACACCTACGCTCCTGTGTCTCCCCCTCCCCACATCCTGCCTCTATGTGTATATAACCCCTGTGTGAAAAAATTAAAATAGTGGTTTGATCACACTATAGACAAGCCATGGTTCTTTGCATGCCCGTTTCCCGCATTCTCTCTTTCAGGTGGTCCCCATTCCTGGTCCACTGCCCTGCTGGACAGGACAGCTGTACACTTTAAAATTGGAATGCTGATATCTCTATTAGACACAGCCACACTGGTTTGTCAATACCTTCTCTGTTGGTTGAGCTTGTGTAAATACCGAATTTTTTCTAATTAATTCATTTCCTTAACTAGATACTTGACTGCCTTGTTCTATGGACCCCTAAGTTTTCCAGATTGGATAATTATTAATCATTTAACATTAACAACATCTCTACCTACTGATAATGCAAACTACAGTGAAAGCAGGAAAGCTCTCTCCCTGATGCCTCTTCCTCCCTGTCTTTGCTGTGACTACACCAGCCTCAATGTTGATCAGTCAACCTAATTCCTATACAAGTCTCATCATATTTATATTTTCCCCAAGAAAGTCAGGGAGGTAGGAGGATATTCGTTCACTTTCTCTCTCTCTCTCTCTCTCTCTCTCTCTCTCTCTCTCTCTCTCTCTCTCTCCATCTCCCTCTAACTTTCCCTCTCCCTCTCCTCTCTCTTCTTTTCTCACTGACTAGTCAGGGCTCACTATGAAAGCATTTGCAAGACTCTCTGCAAGCACTGGGCAGCTGAGGCAGGATTAGGTGTTCAAAGATATTACATAGAAAGAGAGAAGCCTGAGTACAGCAGAAATTCCTGTAAAGAGAAACAAATAATCAAAGCACTTGAGAAAAAGGAATAAAATTCTGAATTCTCCAGAGACATTGGAGAATAAAAACAAATAGGTGAACAGAGCAGTGATGCTCGAAGAATAGGAAATTTAAAAAGTGTTACTGACAACTCACTTCTTAAGAAGATAGATAAAACTGGAACAATGCATGGCTATAGTGACTTTCAAGAAGGGCAGGCCATTCCCTTTTAGGGGAAACGGCATCAATAAGATAATGTATATTCTTGTCATCATGTGCAATATTAGCTGCTGAAATCTGTAACATGATACACACAGCTATAGCCAATAGCCCCTGACTCAAATTTCTGAGCTGACTTAACTGGATCGACAAAGTCTGGTTCAACACCACCTCCCCAAGTTGTGTACCCACCAATCCGGACACTTTTTATTTACATGCATGAATTAATAAATGCTGGGGAATTATGAAATCACTCACTTTGTTCCATCAGGTTCTGCTTCCTAATGGTGACCCCTGAGGGGACTCCTTAAACGTCAGTCTGTGAGCAAGCTCTTGTGTATATGGTTTCACCCTACAGTGTACACAGTAAACTGTTCCTGCTGTTCTGGTCTGAAGGCAGAAGGCAGGCTCTACATGCAAGCACTTGCCTTTTCACTGCATAGGACAGTTCAGTACATGACTGAGAATTTTAAAGGTCTCTTGTGGTACAGCACTGTAACTAAAGCATTTAGAAAGTTTAATGAAAAGGAAAGTAGGGTCATTGCCCCGGGGAATATGAGACTGGGATCTAGGCGACAAGAGAGCTTGTCTCAAACATTTTTCTAAAAGGCTAAAGATTCAGCTGCCTGTCTGCACTGGTATCCCGCCAACGGAGTTTCTATACACAGGCCCCTGCTTCAGATGCTTTGGGCAGATTCAGCAGAGAGAGTGAAGTTGTTCAGGTACCACCGCTGGGTCCAGAAGTGACTAATATCATGGGGGAGGGAATGTACAGGTGGCTGCACCTAACTTCTGGTTCCCACGCAGCCCTGGGTAGGACCCACCTCAACAGCTCCCGCTCCTTACCATTGTGGGACGTGACCATATCCTCTCCATGTAGCAACTTCAGAGCCGGTCTGAGCTTTCCTCACAGTAACCAACAGCAACAGTCAGAGCTTGGCGCCCAGAATCACTTAAGTCCGCCCCACTGCAGGGAACCGGAAGCTCGAATACCGGAAAAACCCTCCCTCTCTTCTGACTGGCAGGTACTTCTCGAGGTCCTGATTGGCCAGATGCTCTTGAGTGACATGTGCTCCTCCCTTACGGTTCGGGTGTGCTAATGGAACTCAGCTTAGTGATTCCTGACACAGGCTTCCCGTCTGGATGCACACCTTTTCGAGATCGGAAGAGATGTGTATTTTTATAGCAATTTTTTCTGAATTCCAGGAGCGTACACGTTTCTCTTCCAGGCCGGCCCTTGGCAGGACCTACCACTCCAGCTCACCTCTGATTAATGTCCAGCTCCTCCCCTTTGTGGGCAGGGACCCTGTGCTCACTGAGTCAGGACTTCCTTCTTGTCTGTGCTCTGCACACAGCATTCTACAGGCATTCCCCTGGTTCCTACTGGAGCCCAAGGTGGATAATTTCACAGAACAGTACTAAACAGGAAGTGGACTGAACAGTCTATTCTACATGGAAGGGTACCCATAATATTGCCAATTAAATAACGCCTTTAGATAACAAGTTTTGTTTCTTTGCTTGTTTGTTTGGTTGTTTTGTTTTTTGGCTTCATACTGAAATTAGGTAATTTGCAGATACTTTTCACCTGACAGGACCCTGAGCCCTTACTGAGCTCACCCAAACACTCTCACTAGCCTAGTGGTCACAGGAGTGTTCAAGGCTCTCTGGGTGCTGGGACCTTGTGTTTTCCCCTGTAGCTCAACTTAGAGGACACAGCCCTGAAGGGACAGCTGTGGCGGGAAGGTGCTGAAATGCTGGCACCCATGGAAGGATGGGGGCATGGACTGGCCATGTGCCAAGGCACTGACTTAGTGAGCACTGGAGGGTCTGCATTCCCAAAGCACAAGCTGGAGCCCCAGACCAACCTCTACAAGATCAGAAAGCCAGCTCCTCTGGCTGTCAAGAGTAAGCATCAGATTCCTGAGTCAAGTTTCAGAGAAGATGTGGCAATCTGACTGGAAAACCCAGACAACAGTACTTTGGACTGTGTTGCACCAATTGGCTACTTCTACGAGCGGATGTGATATATCCTGAAAAAGGTATACAGCGAGGAAAATATTAAGTAGGGATTAAAAGTCAGTGTGGGCAATCAGTAATAGAAAAGTGACAGTAACTCTACAACCATAAGCAGATTCAGCAAGATTCTAGTCTATAGGGGAAGCAATATGCCTTTAGAAATCATTGTATTGGGCTCGAAAGATGGTTCAGAGGTTAAGAGCACCAACTGCTCTTCCACAGGTCCTGAGTTCAAGTCCCAGCAACCACATGGTGGCTCACATGCAATCAGGTTTTCTTTTTGGGGAACTCAGAATCGGTCAATTTGTGTCCTCCCCCTGCGGTACCTCATCATGTACTCCTTGCAGGTACCCACATTGTGTTCAACCATGCCGAACCAACATGCATAGATCTGAGTTCTATGCAGCTTCTAAAGGAGCTATGTCATCACAAGGCACAGCCAAGCCTCTCTCAGCCAAATCAAGTCTATGATAATATACTTGTAGAGGTTTAGATGCCGTGGAGTCAATTTGTTGTTTTACAAAGCCAGCTAGTCTTTTAATGAAAAAAGGTCCTAATTGTTAGTATTCTGTCTAAACTCCATCTCCACAGTTATCTGGCAACAGCCAGGTATGACCCTCCAGTCAGTTACCTGGCAATAGCCAGGTAGGCCTGCCCACTCTAAAAGGGGATATTTGCCTCCTTCTCTCTCTCTTGCTCTCTTGTTTCTTGCCCCTAGCTTCTGTCCCCTCACCTCTCCCCCTCTTCCCTTCCCCCTCTCTCCACGAGGTCATGGCCGGCCTCCATTTCTCTACTCTCTCTCTCTCTCCTCTTTCTCTGCCATCTTCTCCCTTTTCTCTCCCCACCTTTGCCCTCTGCCCTGAATAAACCCCCTCCCCTGTGGAACTATTTGGTCTGGTGTTGTCTGTTCTAAGCTTCTATCCAAAGTCTAACACTAATGATGACAATACTACTAGACCAACTACTGGTCCAACACAAGGGAGAAGGTAAGGCAAGATCCCATTCCAAATGCTCTATACAGGGTTGTTAAAAAGTTCTTGACACTTTTTTCCAATTCCTCCTGATGTTTTTGGATCTGGTCTCAAACGATTCCAAATTTGTTTGTGTAAAAGCAATACCTTTCCTGCAAAACTAAGCAGAGACCTCCTTTGTCTGCGGTTAGCAAATAAAGGCCATGTCTATTTTGTAGGACCACTTCTGCCAGAGAGTCTACCTGATCTTGTAGGTCTCTGATAGACTGATAAACCATATTGACATCTTCTATCAATTGTTGGGACGACTTACTATAAGTGTCCATAGCCATTCCAATGCCAGCAGAGCCAGTGGCAAGGCCTCCAGAGATTCCAAGCCCAATCAAGAGGGGAAGAAATTGAATAGCTCTTTTATGCCTAGGAAAAAAATGTATCAAAACTAGGCAAAGGGACAGATTGATCCCCAGGAATAATTTCAACATCTAGTAAGAGTACTGCAGGAAGGCAAGAGCCGGTTCAGTTCACAGAGAGCAAAGGATATGCCATATTATCTCCACACGCAAAAACCTTCCTTGGTCTAAACATATGGGATCAGAAGTAGTAATGAAATGACTGCAGGAAGCAAAAGTTGCCAACCCAAAATCTACATCAAAGCAATTATTTTTAAAAGGGCTAAAAAAGCATGTAGATGTATTTAAAGCAGAGGGCACCACTTTAAAAGTCTTAAATAAGTGCAATTATTTTTCCAAGGCATCATTAAACAAAGGAACAACCAGGGGCCAGGAAGCCCCCAGTGCAAGGCACAACCAGCAATCATTGGCTAGGGAGGGGTTGGTAGAGTTCAGGGTAGCAAGGATCTCAGTAGTTTGGGAGTCTATATCAATGTCTCTTGGTTTCGGCAGCAAAAGAGGGTGATAATGAAGGCGAGGCAGAAGTCTATCAATTTGATCTTGTATTCGTTTCTGAACTTGTAATTCTTGAACCTGGCCAGTAGGGCCACCCCAATCTGACAGGAATGCAGGAGCAACCTGCAGCCAGCAAGAAAGTTTGCCTGGTGGAGCAAGGCAAGAGGCTCGTATATACATTGAAATGTATGCCTCTGGGCCCACCACTTGGGTGTTAGAGAACCAGTATTCACCTATTACGATGCCCATGTTTATTTAAGTTCTCAAGGGAATAGCAATAAAATAGGGTACATTGTTCTTAGTGCACACTTTAAATTCAGCATAGCAGGTGGCATGCATCTGATCAACAAGGGTGCAATTTTGTGGGGCAAGTACCATCTGATGGCAAGGCAGGCAGGGGTTTTTGTTTACATACACAGTCCCAACCTTGGCTCAATCCTCCATTATGGGCATTGATAATATACTGTTGGATTCTAAGATCCAAAACCAGGGGATGTGCTCCCACAGAAACTCATGGAAGGGACTCGCTGTAATTAACATGAGGTTTAATGATTCCAGTATACTGGGATTCTCTCACATGCAAGCAAGAAGAGAACCCCAAGTTGGAGCTAAGACTAGCTTTTTATACAGTTTAGCGGGTAGAATAGAGAAACAGTGACTAGGCACAATATGGTTGGCAGAAGAGTGTGACTTTTAAACTGATTAGTCTTTGGGGAATGAGGTGGCAAGGACCTCCCTTATCTACTTGCTCTGGGACTTCCTCACCCACAGATGGGTTCCCTCCCCCATGGTCTGAGGAATGTTAATCCAGCAAGTGTCCTCTGACTAAGGAATGTGCCCCTCCCGGGATGTGTCCTGGGACAGTGGGATTCTGTCCCAGTGAGACTCAATAGTGGGATAGCCCTCAGCAATGACCCTCACCCAAACTTTCCGGTTTGCTGTGTCTTTATAACCTGCCCCCGAAATTAAAGTTTCAGAGCTTGATCAGAACCTCAGACTTGCTCTACATCCTTGTGTCTCTTGTCCCTTCACTCTCCCCCCTCCCTTCCCTAGGGTCTCGTTGAATCCCAGCAGGCCGAGACAGATCTCCAGGAAGTTAGGTGGAGACTGTGTGTCACACTGGGTGTATCCTGAGCATAGGAGACCTCCAAGCCCACATACAGAGTGACACATTTTCTCTAATTAGGACAATCTACGTAATAATGCTCTCCTCTATAGCTGAACATTCAAACACATGAATCTATAGGGGTCATACTTACCTATTATATACAAGTGAGTCCAGCCATTATAGAGGCTGAAAGAAACCTTTTTCATGGGCACCATGCTGCAGCTGGGTTCCCTGTGCCATGCAGTGCAAGATCTGCATGTAAGTTGCATGTTCCACAGTGGCTCGGTTCCTGTTGATGGCATCTTTAGCCTATGGCACCACTGTGGGAAAAGAAAAATAGGAAGAAAAAAGAAATGTCCCCATGTGCGGTGTGCAATGAATGCATCCTTCCTGTCATTCAGAGGGAGGAGGGTGGCCTGGAGTAGTGAGCATGCTACACAGAAGTGGTTTTAGTCAAATTACTCATTGAGCAGACTATTGAGACCCTGCTTTGAGAGAGAAGTGGATTCTGGCATATGGACTGGGGATGTTGACACATCAGTTTGCAGAGACCCATTGAGCAGGGTAACAGGAAGCTGGAGAGGGGGTGAAGGCTTCTTGGAGAGAGAAGGAAAGCTAGCACGGGCTACCAAACCTCCATTCCATGTCCTGGCTGCAGCCATTTTTCTAGCCATCCATCCATACTCTTCCAGAACCAGCCCTAGGATGAGAACTGACTAAAAGATTCATTCTTGGTGGTGGCTGTATCTGGGTGAGAAGGGTCTTTCTTCATGAACCACATACATTTGCAGATTGAAAAGGCTACAGCAAGTAGAATTCAGCCAGTGTTCTGGAAGAAGTTTGAAAATGGATTGATGGGTAACAGATCTATGTGTGTGTGTGTGTGTGTGTGTGTGTGTAGGTGTGTGTGAAGGTGTGTAGTACTACTTTACCACAGAGACCCATCCAAAGGCAGCTATCAGACCACTCATGAATGCTGAGGCTCTCCAGGTTCTTTGGAGACTCTTCATCCATCTGCCATGGATGCTCCTGTCTGGGTGAACTGAAGGAAGATTACCATGAATGGAAATGTTGTGTGGGGCAAAGAGCACCTGATTGTTCTTCCAAGAGGTAGTGCTCTCTGACTTCTTCCTTGTACTCAGAGAAGAGCTGGGGGCCAGTGAAATGGCTCAGTGGGCAACAGTGCCTGCCATCAAATCTGAAGACCACACCCAGTTCAATCTTTGGACCCACATGCTTTAAGGAGAGACCAGTGTATGTTAGTTGCTCTCTGGTTTCTACATTCAAATCATGACACATATGTTTCCAACCCCAAAGATATGAATACATATCAATTTTTAATTAGATAGAGTAAGCATGCAAGTCAAGTCTTGGAGATGGTATGGTCTTTGGGATTGGCAACATGATCTTCATGGAAGCCAGGGCTTCTGGAGATAGAAGGCTGTTCTCTCCTGGGACATGACCAGTGATTTTAATCTCATTTATTTTTTTCTGTTCTTCTGTGTATTCCTTGCTCCAGGAGGCTCACAGAATTTAATATCCAGGCTAGTGTGTTCTTAATGATTCCATCTATGGGGCCAGATTGCAAGAAAGGCAGCCTCTTTCTGAGTATCTACGTACTAGTGAACCCAACAACTCCACACAGTATCTGGTGTTCTGTGTAGGGTGGTGCACTGTTCCCTGAATAGCTCTCTGGCTAAATAAGAGGACAGAAATGATTTTGTCAGATGGGAGAACCTGAGAGCTCAGGTTGCTTCTCTCTGGCTGGAGTAATGGAGCTCTCCACTGGCCCTGCTCCCATCTGGAGCTACAGCTGGATATGGAGATTTGGGCCTAAGACAGTGGAGGGGCAGCAGATGGTGGCTTATGCAAGCTAAGTCCGACCTGCTGTCTGCCCTGATGGCCTTGAGTCTGTGCTAGTTCTCATAGCTGGAAGTCTCTTTGCTGTAGGGACAGCAGAAGCAGAAGCATGGCAGAAGCATGACCTGGCAAACAGAACTTGCAAGACAATGACACATCTTCTCCCAAGAGTTTATTTCAGGAGAAAGCAGCAATTCAACCAAAGCAATGAAACATGGGTTTGGTGTAAAAATGAAAATACAAACCCTTCAAACACCTTCAAACACAGATTAGGAAAATGTCTCATGTGAGGTGGAGGTTAAAGACGGTATGACAGATTGTGAGTAATGGCTGTAATCTGAGTCTTAGCCTTTTCTGTGGGGCTAGGTAGTTTACCTGTGCCTCGTGACCAGCCCCACTATAACCATTTAGAAATGTTGATCTGGCCAGGGAGTGGTGACACACCTTTAATCCCAGCACTTGGGAGGCAGAGGCAGGCACTTTGTGAGTTTGAGGCCAGCCTGGTCTACAGAGTGAGTTTCAGGACAGCCAAGACTACACAGAGAAACCCTGTCTAGAAAAAGCAAAGAAAAAGAAGAAAAAAAAAGTAATGTTTATCTGTGGTTAACAGTAGTTGTTCTTGCTGCCTCTTTCTAAACTCCTTCACTTTCCTCCAGAATTGTCCTATGTCATTCAGTGTTTACCATTTATGTACTCTCTCTGTGTGTACATGTACTTGTGTGTGTGTACATATATGTGGAGATGAGAAAGTTAGTAACAAGAATTGGTTCTCTTCTTCCCACCATGTGGGTTCTGCGGATCAAATTAAGATCATCAGGCTTGGCAGCCAGCATCTTTACCCACTGGGACATCTTTCTGACCCAAAGTTGATAGTTCAGTTGTAGCCAAAGGTGACCTTGAACTTCTGATCCTGCTGCCTCTAAATTCTCTTCTGAGAATGCAGGTACATGGGATCACATTTCAATTTATGAAGTGCTGACATCAAACCCAGGGCCATTTGTGTGCAAGCCTTCTGTAAACTGAGCTATAGCCACAGCTTGTTATTATTTTGAAAAAGTATTTATTTGGGTGGTTTGTAGGCATGTCTCTGCACCATTTGCATGCCTGGTGCATGTGGAAGCCAGAGGAAGGCACCGGAGCCACTGGAATTGTAGTTCTGGTGGTTCTGATTTGCTCTGTGGGTACTGAACAGAACACAGGTCCTTTGGAACAGCAGCCAGTATGCCCCCACATCCTCATTACATTTTAATACCCTGGGTCCATTAGTATCTGATTTATATGAGCAAAGAAAAGGCTGTTTTTGTTTTTTGTGTGTCTAAGAATGGATTTATTTATTTATTTATTGCCCCTACGTAGGGGCAGCAGCATCGTGCCTACCTCTGTGCTCACCTACATGGAAATGCCAGCATTCAGGGATATTGTTCTAGAGACTATCAGCTTCAATATCACTCATTACTGTTGCTTTGTCCTATATGGCAGAGCTTCCGTGTGCACATGTTGGTCTAGGCAGGACGCAAGCAGAGGTGGGCACTAAGCATCTTGAATGAGTATGTGTCTGGGCATGTGGGTCCCACAGCTTTCATGCAAGGCATTGGTGAGAAGCTGGCCAATTCCACACATCCTCTTGGGTTAGTGGACAACTCTGGGCAGCTGGCCCATCCTGTCCCTAAGGCAGCATTTTGGGAAACAAAAAGCAGTGACCTGAGGCAGCTCCCTACCTGCCACCCAGCTCAGGACAGAAGTGAATTTATTACTGCTATGGATGTCTTGGGACACAGGGCACAATTTCTTCAATGATACTTGTCTTAACTAGATAGAGCCTGGACAAGAGGGTTGTTGCTTTGTGTATAGAGAACAGTCTGGATTCATGAATCCAGTGACATGCCAGGCTAAGGCCTTCCTCTCTAACCTTGTTCGGGGGAAGTGTGTCAAATCTGGAGTCCAATGCTGTGTCTTCCTGGCCTTGTTGTGTTTGGCTCACATAGAGGTCGTAGGGACCTAAGCAAGACATCTGGTTCTGCCCTAGTCCCTGTGGGCCTTTGGGTAAATGTGCTAACTTCTCTGCCTGGTTTTCCAACCTGTGCAGATAAGATTGCACTTGAGGCCAAGGCCCGGGGTTAGAAGAGTTAGCACACATGGCTGTTTACCAGCAGTCAGGGCTGAGCTGCAGTTTCTCATCTGAGTTACAGGAATACTGCGGCATATGGCAGGATTACTCCTGGTTTTCTCTGGACCAGTGGAGCTGTGGGACTGGTTTTGGCCACTGAGCTAGGAATGAAATGTTGTGTCCTTCCGGGGCAGACTCTTAATCAGCACTGCCACAGGTTTTCCCTCTGACCCAGTGACTGGTGGCATGGTGACAGTTCTTTGAGTCTCTTGGAATGACCCCAAAGTGGCATCAATAAATTGATGCTTACCACAAGCCTGTGTTTCTGCCAAGACAGTGCCATCTGAGGGGTGTTGGCTGCTGCAGTGTATCTTCACAGATCCTGACCATACAGGTCTTATGTAGGTCTCAGGATTAAAACGTGTATGTGAAATGTCCAGGAAGAGCGGGCACTGAGGTAGGGAGTGGAGGGAAAGACATTTTCCTTCTACAGATTTACTTTTACCTATGTGTGTATGCCAGAACCTGAAGGGAATTTATTTGGTGAAGAGAGAGCAGACCAGAAGGAGGGATGGTGGGAGGGGCAAAGATGAGCAATGTATAAGGACAGGTGTGAAGAATTAGTAAGGAAACCTGTTATGGTTTTCATTTTCTTTCAAAGATTCATTTACTTATTTTATGCATATTGATTGCTCTATCTGCACATACACTTCCATGCCAGAAGAGGGCATCCTATCCTGGTATAGATGGTTATGAAACACCATGTGGTTGCTGGGAATTGAACTCAGGACCTCTAGAAGAGCAGCCAGTGCTCTTAACTACCGTGCCTTCTCTCCATGCCCTTGCATTTGTATTTGGTGTTTTGTTTGTTTGTTTTCTTTTTTTCTTGAGACAGAGTTTCTCTGTGTATTAGAGCCCTGGCTTTCCTGGACTCACTTTGTTGATTAGAATGGCCTTGAACTCACAGAGATCCACCTGCTCCAGTGTCCTGAGTTCTGAAATTAAAGGTGTGCTCATCACGCCTGGTCTTTCTTTAAATTTTTACTTCCAAAATTTGTAAGCAAACATGTCTCTGTCACTTGGCACTTACAAGTTGGCCCCTTTCTGACCAGGATTCCCTGCTGGTCCTTCATAGTATTGCTTTATTCTTGGTTGGATTTCATTGGCTTTGACCCTCTCTCTCCTACCATGTTCTGTCCCTGAGAAGGCAGAGCTGCTGCCCTGGGAAAGGCCCAGGAAGGTCCATGTCCTGAACTATTCCAGGATTTCCCTACTGTAGAACACAGCAGTCTTGATGGCATCTATCCATGTGTGAAACTGCCCAGTTCCCACTACAGTCAGCCTGGAACTTACCTATTATGGAGGCTAGTGTGGGCATCCTTCATCTGTATGCCTATCACTGGGGTTATCAAATGCTAAGTGAATAGGTTTTGGATAGAGCTGAGTGTGGTTTCACATGCCTGTTATCTCAGCAGCTACAGGCTGATGATTGCATGTTTAAGGCTAGCCTGTGCTACACAGTGAATCTCTGTATTGACAAAAAGAAAGTCTGAGCTCTTTTGCCCATTCCAAGGCATTTCTTTTTTGTTTTCTTTTCTGTTTTGTTTTTGTTTTTTTGAGACAGGGTTTCTCTGTGTAGCTCTGGCTGTCCTGGAACTCACTCTGTAGACCAGGCTGACCTTGAACTCAGAAATCCACCTGCCTCTGCCTCCCAAGTGCTGGGATTAAAGGCATGCGCCACTGCTGCCTGGCTTCCAAGGCATTTCTTACCTTCCTTTGCTTCCTATGTTTGGGTGCAGGCAAGTTGGGGAGCAGTGTGGAGGCCTCACTTGTGACCTCACTGATCTATATGGGGTATGATGTCAGGGGCATGCCCCAGAGAGGGTGCACAGCACAGCTGATCTTGGCCCAGTAGCAGATAGAAGCTAGGCTGTTTACCTGTTTGGGTTACAGGTCCTGGAAGAGGGTGTGCCCTGCCCTGTGAGCTCCCGGGTGAGTGTTAGCTTACCTTCCTACCATTCCTGGGAAAATTGAGGCTGGAACGTTTGCTGACCTGAAGAGGAAATCTGTGCATTCCCAAGCCCTGCTCCTCCATCTATTGGAAACGACAGCCATGTCAGGCTTGTGTGAAGTGTGAGGCAGGCAGGACAAGGGGTGTGAGCTCAGAGCCATGGAGCTGAGACTAGGGCACATCTTCCTGTTACTTCCAGGACTTCAGGCTTTCCAGAAGAGCCATTGTGGCTTGTGCCTATGGTTTAGCCCTCAGGGGCCACCACAGAAGATGCTGAGTGAGATCCTGTTTTAAGCAAACATAGTCTTTTCATAAAAGAATTTCCTCAGAGCTTACAGTGGTTGTGCATGCCTGGCCAGGCTAGAAGGGCAGTGTGGGCTTTTATCTTCTCTTTCTGCTTTATCCCACAGACTGTGTGGTTCTATTTGCCTGGGCCAGAAGCTGACAGCTCCAGCTCTGGGCAGCAGCCATTCAAACTGTTCTTAACTCTAGGCAGAGAAATGAAGGTCTGCAGTGTCACCTGTGCTCGGGTTTCCAAAGTTGCCAGCAGCTTCTGTGAAGAGAAGCATCCAGAGACATGGGCTGTAACCAGCAACGCTGGGCCACGGGTTATGACATTCATGCAAAGCCTTGAGGTTGATTGCTACCCAGACCTGGAAATGTTGGACAGAGGAAGAGCAGGGGTCCCTTGGGACCGTCAGCACAGTCTTTGACTGTGTGGTCGTCTGTGTGAGATGGAAATGTCACTCCTTCAAGTACTCCAGGACTCTCAGCATGTCACCTCTCGTAGGGAGAAGAAACCAGCACACTGCTCCCACCCCAGAGGCTGCTGTAGACTTAAGAGTCCTCAGCAACACTTTTCCAAGCCTTTCCCAACACTGTGACTGCCCTGGCTACTCTTCCCTCATGAGGCTTCCCCCTCGGAACCCTCCCCAAGTTTTTTTGTTTTTGTTTTGTTTTGTTTTTACAATAGAAGGACACACTTGACACCTGTCCAAAATATCACAGCATTGCCCTGACTATAAAAGCTTCAGAGGAGAAAGGGACATGTTATGAATAGGTAGTCCTGAGGGGAGGCAGACAGCAAAGTCACTGAAAGGGTCATGCCTTTGGAATTCTATTGACAAAGGCCCAGCAGCATAGCCTGTTTTTGCATGTTTTCTGTTTATATTATGTCACTTCAATCACCCACCATCACCCACCCATCGATCCGTATACCATTCACAAAAGTGACATTATGAATTCCAAAGAAACTGCCTGGAACTTTCAGTTTGCTTTTCCTTAGTGGTAGGTGGTCTGATTCTGTGGTGCTCTGTTGGCTCCTGAGGTCATGTGGGTAGACAGTGGATATCTGTAGTACCTTTGTCTTCCTGGATGGTGGTCTTCAGTAGGCTTAGGCTATTATTGGAACCCATTGTAAGTGGAGGTGCATTATGTTTTGTACCTGCTATACCTGTAAGGCCATTTTGACGTAAAAAGATACAAGAGACATGTGTTTGTCATGTTATTAGGTAACAGAACTATTATAAAAAATTCTTTTTTTTAAGATGTAATTACTTATTATATATGAATATACTGTAGCTGTTTTCAGACACACCAGAAGAGGGGCATCAGATCTCATTACAGATGGTTGTGAGCCACCACGTGGTTGTTGGGATTTGAACTCAGGACCTCTGGAAGTGCAGTCAGTGCTCTTAACCACTGAGCCATCTCTCCAGCCCACTTTTTTGTTTGTTTGGTTTTTTTTTGTTTTGTTTTTTTCGAGACAGGGTTTCTCTGTGTAGCTCTGGCTGTCCTGGATCTCACTCTTTAGACCAGGCTGGCCTCGAACTCAGAAATCTGCCTGCTTCTGCCTCCCAAGTGCTGGGATTAAAGGCGTGTGCCACCACCACCCGGTTATAAAAAATTCTTGTGTTGTTAGTCATTAAGAATGAACATTTATGGCCGGGTGGTGGCAGCGGGCACCTTTAATCCCAGCGCTTGGGAGGCAGAGGCAGGCAGATTTCTGAGTTCGAGAGTTCGAGGCTAGCCTGGTCTACAAAGTGAGTTCCAGGACAGCCAGGGCTACACAGAGAAACCCTGTCTTGGGAAAAAAAAAAAAAAAACCTCACGGTGCTTTAAATGTCTTAAAAAATGACTGGGTATAGTAGATTACAAACATAATCCCAGCACCTTGGGAGGCTAAGGCAGGGGAATTTTCTTGAGTTTGAGGCCGAGCCTGGGCTACATAGTGAGTTTCTGGCCAGTTTGAACTACTTAACAATACCTTGTCTCAAATATAACGGGGATCAGTGAGGTGACTTAGTGGGTGACGAAGCTTTTTGTGAAAGCCTGAAGTCCTGAGAGTTCATCTCTGGAACTGTAAGGGTAAAAATTAAAACAGCTTAGCAGAGACCACAAACAACTTGGCAAAGACCGCCGGACAGCTTGCTGAGCTTGCTGAGAGTAGCCATAATAAAAATATCAAGCCCCTCTAGGGACGAGGTGACCAGAAATGTAGAAACAACCAAAGACATATCTTGACCAGTCTAAACATGCCCAAGTGAGTAATGGGCCACCTGGTGTTTATCCTAGAAGGTCTGAGGCTTCATGGTCAAAAATAGTGGGCCATCCAGCCTGTCAAAATGATTGCTTACGCAAAGTGCTGATGTTTGAAATATCCAATCATATGTAATCACGCCAGAATTTCCCACTTTTCCCTTCCCCCTTGTGCCTCCCCCTATAAAAGTTCTAAACTTCCTGGGGTCTTCATCGAAATTCTCTCCCCTGCGTGGGATGAGTTTCGATCCAAGGGCCCTTGTTAGTAAACTGCCTTTTGCCATTGCATCAAGTCAGTCTCTCGTGTCTCCTTGGGTGCGCGCTAATTGGGACTTGAGTTGTGGTCCTCTTCCTGGGTCCTTACATTTGGGGGCTCGTCCTGGATTTGCGCGACCACCCAGGACACCCGAAGACCTTGGAGGCAGATCTGTATGAATGGGAATGGTATGTGATATGTGTGGTATGTGTCTGAGTGAGATGCCGATGCTTTTGTTCTGTATTTTGGTTTCTGTTTCTAAGCAGCAGTTTTTGCTGCTTCTGTAGTTTAAGCAGTTTTTGCTGCTTCTGTAGTTTAAGCAGCTTTTGCTGCTTCTGTGTTACAGCTGTCACTACAAACCTTAAGGTTTTAGTGACTGGTGGGGGATAGACGTATCCAGAACCACAAGCTGTGACTCTTGGGGGACGCCTCAAGAGTGGAAGGGAGTCTGGGAAGCCAGACTGCCCTGTTTTGGAATGGAGGAGACGGAGTGCTCCTTCTCTGGGGGAAGACGTGGAATCCTTCCCATCTGAAGTTGTGTTCGGCTGGTTTTATAAAACCAGATGCAGGAGAGTGAGAGTGTGTCTGACTGTGTTAGTCTTGTGTGTGTTTGCATTTTTGTTGTAAGTTTTTGTTGAGTTTTGACATGGGACAGACTGACAGACTGTGACGGCATCATTATCTTTGGCTTTAGACCATTGGACTGACAGTAGGGTGAGAGGACAGAAGAAAAAAAAAAGGGAAAAAAGGAAAAACAAACAAGAGAGATCTGTAACTTGAGTCTGGGGTTGGGCTGTGGCGTGGCTGGTCCGGGTGCCGCTGCCTCTCACGCGTGCAGGAAGAGGGTGCATGCGTGCGAGCCTGGGCTCAGGGGCGGCGAGACCAGCCCCGCATGGGCCAGAGGGAGAGGAACCCTCGGGCCCCTGGTCTGGGTCGGAGGTCCGGGACACACTGAGAGTGTCGGGCCAGAGACCATCTGAAAACAGGAGGCGGAGTCTGAGGGCCCTGCAGTGCAGGATGGCGGCGAAGGGCCAGTTCTGGTAAGACACTGTTAAGATTTGCTGAGAAAGACAGGCCAGCTTTGGGTTTGAGAGAGAGAGAGAGCAGAGTGCAATTTTCGAAACACCGGCTGGCAGAGCTGAGAGACTTTCCAACAAGCCACAATGGCAGTAGCCGGGAGACTACATCTCCCAGCATACAACGGGGCAAACTTCCTATCTGTTACTTCCTGAGAATTGGTAAGGCTTTCAGGTCCTGAGATTGCCTCCTCTCGGACCTAGCTTTTTAAGAGTAGACAGTAATACTGTTCAGAGTGATAAAAGAAGTAGGGACATCATATAGTCGCCCATGTGAGAAAGTTAAGTCTCACAAACAGGATGCAGGGGGCAGGGCCAGAACCACTTTTCCCCTCACGGAGAACTGAGAACTGAGTGGGGAGGGAGCGGCTCGATAAGAAAGTGCAGCCGGCCAGCGGAGAATACCTACAGGGAGACATAACTATTGCACTTAGAACTGTTACTAACTGAAATTCCATTTGCTTGTTAACAGTATATCTTTAACAACAGAAAGAAACTTCTTTTTTATAGTCTCTGCTTCAGACAAGATTTACCTCTTTCTCCAGGGTTGGAGAAAGACATGTTTGCGGGAAAATGTTTTATTATAGAGATCAGAGAAGACAACTATGGACATCTGCAAACATCCAAGCCTCAGCTGTGTTTTTTTTACTCTGCCATTGTTGAAATGATTCTAAGTTACAATGCTGTGCTTGTTTGAAAAATCACATACTGTACTATATCTCTGATGTTATCTCCTTATACACTGCTTCTAAGTTCTTTCTGAATTGTTTGGTTATATTGTATGCCTATGGAAATTTTACTTACATGTACATCTGTGAATTTCATGACAGAGAAGGTTGCAGATTAACTAAAACCAGTGTTAACCATCCTTAAGTGTGAATATTATAACTGAGCCAGGGTCTTCTAGAGGAACAGTAATTGTTACCAGCTCTGGGGGTTATGAGACTTAGCAAATAGGCTCTGCTGAGTTCTAGAAAAAAAAAGGGAGTGTTCCCCTTAACTTGGTGTGCTGTAGGGTTCAGTGAGGTACAATAAGAGTGTAGAGATAGGTGTTTAAACTATGGACATGAGAGAGAAAAAGAAAGTGTAGACATGAAAGAGAAGAGGAAAGTATAGATAGTGAAAGAGAAAGGAGAGAAGAGAAGATATAAGGGAAAGAGACAGAGAAAGTTTATCATAAGAAAGAGACAGAGAAAGGGAAAAAAAAAAAGAAAGGCTAAAGAGAAAGTTTGCAAAGAAAGAGATAAGCAAGTAGAAACATTGTCCAGAGAGAGGTGAGTGAGAAAGTTAAAAGAAAGCTAGAGAAGCGAGATTACAGGCAAAAAGGATTGTGGCCAAAGTGTAAGAGAGAAAGACAAGAGATAAGATAGGACTTAGACAGACAGGAAATCTGGGTGACTGAAGGTGGAAGCCAGGCAGAAGAAGAGTGATGCAGCCATGCTTACTGGAAAAAGATCAGTGTGTTTACAGTAAAGAGAAAAGACAGACCCCCTGAAGACAAAATTGAAGACACAGATTAAGTTTGCCCAGACAGGACCAGAAGTGACGTGGAGAACCCCCCACTTGCCTTAAAGCTAGAGAAAAAGAGTACCAGCTTCATGAGTTTCAAAAATAGCCGGAAGTCCCAGATATCAGTGAATGGCTAATAGAATTCCCACAAAGACATTTAACCTCTTCAGTTTGCTCCCACCAGAGAAGACTTTTTACATCATCAACTACTCAGCAGCCCCTGACCAATAGATGAGCCTGTTGCTGACTGAAAGGGTGAGCTTTTCACCACCGGCCATGTTGAATCCTGCCACCTTGCTGCCTGTGACTGACGACTCTTCTCCCATCCATCACTGTGTTGAACTGGTAAGATAAGTGGATGGCGGGAGCGGCGGTGGTAGATGGAAAATGAGTACATGGTGCAATCTATAGACAAAGAGGACTGCTGACATCTGCAGAAATACTGAGAGCCTCTTCGAACCAAAGAAAGTGGCTGTCATCTACAGCCCTGGGCACCAGAGGGCTCAGGACATGACTGCCAAGAAAGCTGCCCAGGGAACAATGATTCTAACAGTTAAGGGTTCCAGAGACTATTTTGACACTCGAGATATCAGTTTCAGATATGCCACCGATGACCATCAAGTGATAGACAAATTGGGCTTTTGTAAATTAATCCTCCCACAAGAAGAAAGACTGTCTGATTTGGCGAAAGCTGTGGTGAGATTGTGCCTTAATCAATGCAAGGCCTTCCATGTCTACCATGGAAAAGAGACTGAAGGGCGATTGGCCTGGAGCTTACTGAGAGATGGACTTCACAGAAGTCAAGCTGACAAAATATGAAAATAAATATCTTTTAGTTTTTATAGACACTTTTTCAGGAAGAATGAAACTGCCAACATGGTGACTAAGAAGATCCTAGAAGAAATCTTTTCAAGGTTTGGAATACCCAAGATAATTGAGTCTGTTAATAGACCTTTTTGTTGCCCAGATAAGTCAGGGCCTGGCCACACAGCTAGAGATTAATTAGAAATTACATAGGCTTCAGAGTTCAGGACAGGTAAAATAGATAAATAGAATATTAGTTTTTGTTAAGTCCAGAATAGACACCGTTCAGCTATTAGTTATAAGACAGAGACATGAGATTTTAAGAGATGAACCTGAAGATATTAATCTGTGATTTTAAGATTAAAATCATTTGCAAATAGAAAGAGTAGGGAATGTAAGGGTAAAAATTAAAACAGCTTAGCAGAGACCACAAACAACTTGGCAAAGACCGCAGGACAGCTTGCTGAGCTTGCTGAGAGTAGCCATAATAAAAATATCAAGCCCCTCTAGGGACGAGGTGACCAGAAATGTAGAAACAACCAAAGACATATCTTGACCAGTCTAAACATGCCCAAGTGAGTAATGGGCCACCTGGTGTTTATCCTAGAAGGTCTGAGGCTTCATGGTCAAAAATAGTGGGCCATCCAGCCTGTCAAAATGATTGCTTACGCAAAGTGCTGATGTTTGAAATATCCAATCATATGTAATCGCGCCAGAATTTCCCACTTTTCCCTTCCCCCTTGTGCCTCCCCCTATAAAAGTTCTAAACTTCCTGGGGTCTTCATCGAAATTCTCTCCCCTGCGTGGGATGAGTTTCGATCCAAAGGCCCTTGTTAGTAAACTGCCTTTTGCCATTGCATCAAGTCAGTCTCTCGTGTCTCCTTGGGTGCGCGCTAATTGGGACTTGAGTTGGGGTCCTCTTTCTGGGTCCTTACAGAACCCATCCATGTAAAGGTGGAAGGAGATAACTCACTCCATAAGGTTGTCCTCTGATATCCACATGTACTTCACGGCCCAAGTCCTGCCCCCCCACCCCATATCCCATCATACACACACACTTGCCTTAGCAATGGTTTCTAATGCTATAGAAACCATTAAAAAAAAAAAAAGACGAAAGCAAGTTGAGAAGCAAAGGGTTTATTTGGCTTATGCTTCTATATTGTAGTGAGGACAGGAACTCAATTAGGGTAGGAATTACCACTGCTGGAGGTGGTCCAGGTGCCACTTCATTCAGAGCCTGGACAGGGTGGACAATTCAGGAAGGCTCAAAGGAGACAAAGGAGAAGAAATGAGGTCTAGTTCTCTGCTGGCTGTTTCAAGAGGCTCCCTGATCCCCGCTGGGTAGCTGGTTTCTAGGAAGAAGTGGCAAGGAGAAGCACAAGCTTCTAGAAGCTTCGTGGAGAAATTGCCATAGGAAAGCTGGTCAGGGAGCTGTAACATGAATACCCTGGGAACAGGGATGGCAGAGGGGTGCTAAGGGCAATACTTGGCTCACATTCCTCTAAGCTGGGGCTCTCATCACTCCCAGGCCCTTCCTGTCTGTACTTGCCACCCCTAATGTCTCAGGAGCACCCTTGAATGGCAGAACAGTTGGGACTGAGAGGTGAATTCCAGGCCCTAGAGCTAGACCACTGGGATCTTATGTCCACAGCTTGTTGCTCGGTTCAGTTTTGTCATTGCTGTCAAGGCAATCTTAAGACCAGGAACAGCAACCTGCCTTTCTCATTTGCAAGCTCTTCCTTCCCTGGATATGTAGTCTTTGTGGCTTCCTAATGTCCCTTCACAACTGTGGGTTTAGGCTTCTGTCTGGCTATGTGAAGCAGTCACACTGGCTTTCTAGGCAGAACTTCCCTGAGGGTCCCTAATAGAAAAGATACAACTGGCTACCCTTGCCATGATAGTCCCATGGGATGTGGATCTTCGGGGTTTTTTTGTTTTTGTTTTTTGTTTTTTGGGTTTTTTTTTGGGTTTTTCGAGACAGGGTTTCTCTGTGTAGCCCTGGCTGTCCTGGAACTCAGAAATCCACCTGCCTCTGCCTCTCAAGTGCTGGGATTAAAGGCGTACGCCACGACTGCCCGGCTGGGATGGGGATCTTCAAACAGCAATGGACACTTTTACACATCAGGTTTGTGCTGTGGGGGAAGCCCTATGCACAATGGTCTCCCATTAGGACCAGCAGGAGAGCACTATCCTACAGAATGCCCATCCAGGGTACTTGGAGTCTTGTGATTTGTGCCCGTTTTTCCCATCTGACAGACTTGACTCCCAGACAAGACTCTTGTTTCTGGTTCAGAACCAGCTACTGTGGAACTGAACACCTCCATGGGAGCCACTGTTCTTCCAGCTGAGAGTCTGCAATCAGACCCACTGGGGTGGACCTAGATGAGCCAAGTTGGATGCTCCGTGGGGAAGTAAGACAGCCAAGGGCAGAAGAACAAGTCAGTGTTCCAGGGACTTGTAGGGGAAATGGCTATTGCTAAGGTTACAAATGCCTCTCCTAAAAAAATGTATGCACTTCCAAGTTTATGGGGAGAGTGGGACCTTGGAGAGCCTGGCAGGGTCTTTTTCTTGTTGGTTGTTGAGATGGAGGCAGCAGTTTTAGGATTCCAGGGAGCTTTGCCCATGGCTTCGGTGCCACTAGATGATACAATTCCTTAATGTCCAAAGGGACCAAAGAGCCTTTGAGCTGATGTGCCTGAATGAGACTCATAGCAGTAGGACGCCAGGCCTGGGGACAGCAGTCCAAGCTGTGCATGGGGACCAGTCTTACCTGGCACACTCTTGCAGTGTTCCATGCACACAGGACTCGCTCCCTGAGGTTGAGTTAACTAACATGGGACGTGCAGACAGCACAGCAGCTTGAACCTGACTGTGCTGACTTCATGCAAGTCTGGTTTGCACTCTGACTTAGGGTAGATGGGTCAGAGATCCTGGGGGTTTGGGGCAAGCTCCTGGCTTTGCCTGATGTGGGATGCCACTCCTCCATACACCCTGCCCCCAACAGCACAGAAACAGATGACTTGCCATGGTGGGGAGGTGAATACTCTCTTACCACAAATACATCACAGCAGAGGTCAAGATTTCAAAGGACATTTATTATTTTTGAAAGGTCTGAGGGGAACTTCACAAGAGTCAGAAGCCAGTTAACTACAAAGGATGATAAATAAAATACAAAGCCAGTATGTTGTGGCAAATTTCCAGAAAACACACTGAAAATCGTTACAGTTTAAAACTGCTTCACTTTATACATAATTACAAATTACTATACAGCACTTGGGTTTAACCCGACTTTGCATTTAAGAGGGCTTAGTACAGAAATGTTCATACAGCATTTGGAGACAAATGAACAAGAACAGAGGTATAGGTGTATCCTGCCCACCTTCTGTAGAGCCCAGGCCTCAGGAGGAAACCTGAGACAAGCCAACTGGGTTAGGCCCATCCCAGCAGGTGGCAACCAAGGCAGGGCAGCTGAGGCTAGGAGGGTTCTAAGGCATAGATAGATTCTGTGCTTCCTGCAGAGGCCCTCTGGGGTCTGTGGCAGCAGCTCCTGCCTGGTTTCTCCGCAGGGCACACTTGCAGTTGTGGGGGCCACCCACTTTACACCTTACTTGAGATGGAGAAATAACTCAGGACTTGCCAATCAATCATTTGACAAATGAAATCTTGTGAGTGCAGGAAAAGGCCTCTGTCACCCCTCCCCCCTTATGGCAGCATTAGAATACTTTGCATTTCTCCACCTGGCCAGCAGGCAGCAGACTCCAAAGTCTAGTTAACTAGGAATGTTATGCTACATGCAAGAAAACAAGGAACCTAACACAAATGCACCATGCCCTTGGTCTCTGCAGGGATGGGTGGATGGGGGAGTGTGTCATCGCTTCACTTAAAGACACCCATGCAAGGTGACCAGGCAAGGAAGCCCACACTCCAGGACTGTCTTCTGGGTACAGGTCAAAGGCAACTTAAGTCTGATGAAATACCAAGAGCCTTGGCAAGAATAGTGGGTGAGGTCACAAGAGCCTCAGGGACAGAAAGAGACATTTCAAACTTGTATGGAGAGAACTCTGGGCAAGCTCTGGCCTATGGGCCAAGGTTGTGTCCTTTACTAAGGCTGTGCATATAAATGTTACCCTGAAGGGTTCAACACATCCCTGCATACTGCTGCTATGAGGGAGGCTGAGAAGAACCAGTGTGGGGGTGGGTGGGACTAGCAATGGCAGTGCTAGTGGTAGAACCCTCAAAAGACTCAGTTCGTACCTTTCGGGAAAAAAAAATCAATCATGATGAGATCTTCTTCCCTGCAGGTGACTTCCATAAGAGTGGGGAGGTGGGGGTATACAGCCATGTCTTTATTTTAACCCTCTCCATCTTCTAAGAAAAGAGTTAACAGATTTGATTGTCTCAAAGATGAAGCCAGCTGATGAGAGGTCATTTAAAGTGCACATGTCACCCAGATGGGAGGACAACTACTGAGATGATTATAATCTCTGAGAGAAGATACAATCTTCCAGAAAGTTCACTAGATCCCACAAGGCTGGGGTCAATTCCCACATTTCCCACAAAGCAATAAAATCTTTAGCTTGATATAAAAATCATGATTTCTCAGTATGGGTAACAAGACAGGACACAATCCTGGTTGCTAGGAGACCACCCTTCTCATATTAGAGAATCCACAGAAGACTCAGCCACAGCAATCTTCAGGGACCTAAGCAAGTGCAGAAGCAGCAGTTCCCCAAGCGTGACAGACTTCTGAGGGGCCAGGCAGTGCAGGCAGGTCAAACAGTTCTTGGCAAATGGTTCTCTTCCTGAAGGAAGTTGGGCAGCTTAGGATACTTTTGATTTTAACTTCTCCAAATTGTCACTGGCCACTGTTTGGGGGAATGTGGGTAGAAGTCAAATTGGTTTTTTAAAACAACCAAAGCAACCCAAATACAACACAGCTGGTTGGGTCAGAGGGCAGGGGGTGGTTGGTAAGTGGGTGGGGGTGGGGGTTGGGGGTGTGGGGGCAGGAATGAAGCTTCCAGGGGTGGACAGTGGCTCACTGTGTGTCAGAATGAACCTGGAGGCGGTCACTGGCTTCCCTCTGCACAGGGAGGAAAGTAGGGCTTGGTCTGACTTTCTGTCAAGTCTAGGTGGAAGTCAGGCTCTTTCCCTCAAGCAGAAGTACTTCACTGTGGAAGTACAGTTTCCCTGAGGGGGGTGTTCAGAGACAGGGACAAGGAGTGCCTGCCAAACCCTGTGGATCTGAGGCATGCCAGGCTCTGCTGTGACAGCTGGAGAGGTCAAAGCTGGACTGGGAGAAGGAAGCAACTAACTTCTTGCTGTTAAAGTTGAGGGAACTACATTATAGTTTTAGTAGGGAAAAAAAACAAACCAAACAAAAACAAAATAAAACCAAGGAAACAAACAAATAAACAAACAAAACCTCCAGAATTTAAAGAGCCAAACCAATCTTGTCAAAAAGAGGCAAAAGTAGCAAATGGGGCAACTTTAAAAATCTCCAAAAAAGAACAAACGTTCCTTATGAAAAAATGGTCCTGGGACAGAAGGGGACAGCTCCCATGGGCCTGGGACAGAAGGGGACAGCACTCATCTCAACCCCAGTCTTCCTCGGACCTTCAAGCACTTGGACAGACACTTTGTTTTCTGTACTCAAAAGATGGTTTAAACTGTTGGGCCAGTACTGGTTCATTTTCAAAATAAAACAAAGAAAAACACAAACACAAAATAAATAAAGCAAATTTAAGCTAAAAATTTTAAATCAGAACTCTTTCAAGTAAACTGAAAGATAAATATCTGTTCCTGCAAGACCAGCTTGCAGGTCATCAACAAGCAGGTTACAGGTTTGTTTTCTGCACAATTGTTCAAAGCCCTGTGCTTCTGAGGGCAAAAGCAGGAACGGAAGGCCATGAGTGAAGCACAGGCCCCAGAGCGCCCCTCATGGGGACTATGTGAGCCTTAGAGGGTACATTATCAATGAACTGTCCTGCACACACGAGCTGGTGAAGGCCTCAAGCATGCACAGATCAATGTATGGAGTCAGAGGGCGAGAAGAGAGACAGGCAGCACTTGACAGCTTCAAGGGTAAGAGCGCAACCAAGCAAACTGCATCTGAAAACCATATGTGAGGAGGACATGTGACTGAGGGGCTTGCATGCAGCCATGCTTAAGGGCCAGCTCCCCTCTCTGTTTTGGCACAACCACCAGACAGACTTAACTCCTGTACAGGAACCTACTTCTCACCAGTAATCTTAGAGAAGCCTCAGGGTACATGCTAGTCAGGCAGCCGGTGGCTGGGAGCATTAACAGGGTGTATGCTTTCTCACAAGGACCAGTAACAACTGGAAAGTGTCATACTGGGGACAGTGGTGAGGAGTCCTCTCTACTTCCTCCGTGCCCAGAGCATGGAGACAGGCATCTAGGACAGGCAGTATGTTTCTTCCTGATTTGAATACGAAGCGAGAGAGTTCAGCCTAGAGTCGGGAGACAGACAGTGCAGACCATGTTTTTTGGTTCGCATCAGGCCTCTTGTTGGTTTCACAAGCATTTGTTGTTCTTCCTAAATGAAATGAGGAGTACATACAGAGAGGGGTGCTGTGTGCACAAGGGCCATTTCAAGGGACCCAATCTCACAGGCCCACAGGGTGAAATACTGAGTATCCAGATGGCACCTAGGCAGTCACGTGCTTGCTCTTGGGCTAAGCATCCTGATGTTTGAGAAGAACTGTGAGCACAGCTGTGTACTCCATGTGTACACAAAGATGGCCACTGTACACACAGTCTGCACTATCTGCCCCTTGATTCTGGTACTTTTTCCCCAAAATGCAAGGCAGCGTTTCAGACCTCATTTGGAAAAAACCCTCTGAGCCTTTAGGGAATCATGACACGTCTCAAACTATTACCTACTTCTAGGGTCACGACTTTCAGTGTAATACCCTGAGTAAGGCCAGGCCCACCCAAGCCCTGGGCAGTCAGGGGTCACAGCTGAAGTAGAGTCTGAGTGTCTGTTCCCGCCACCCAGGTGCTGCTCCTTCTTGTCCAGGACCTGGGGTAGCTCAGGAGGACTGGATGCTGAGGGGCAGTGGGCGTCCAGTGTAAGAGACTTGTGCACAGGGGCAGCAGGAGAGCCCTGGTGGCTCCACTGTCAGGTCAGGGTTACAAGGCAGCTGCCCTGGCAGAGGAGATGGGTCAACAGAAGATCTCTTCCCCCTCTGCTGGTACTTCCGAAGCAGGGCCATCTGAAACCGTGAAACCAAGACTGAGAACATGGCCCTTTCGAGGTCACTTCCTATGTTTTTATGTTGTGACAGGCAACTGAGGTTCTTGGCACATACCGTGTAGAGTTTACAATGTGATTACCTTTCACACAGCACTACTGTTCATTTTTGTAACTGGGCCTAAGAAACAGAAATCTCCCACACAGAAGCAAACGTTCAGTCTTATTTTGAAGGCACAGCACAGGACCCAGGACAATGTGAAATACAAGCAGGAAGGCATTATGAGCTCCCTTAGAGAAGCTCTAGGCTCCAGTCTCTAACTTCCCCTGGGAAAGGAGCATAAGCTCTGTCTTACACACCCTAAGGTTCAACACCCAATCTCGCTGCTGTTATTGGTTACTAGAGTAAGCCTAGCAAGGCAGAGAAGGCTGGAATGACTTCAGGTAGGTGAGTTTGTTCCCCGGCTGAGAGAATGCTTGAGAAATGAGACCTGCACTCTACACGCAGAGGCCCATCCTGCACGTATGTACCTACACCAGGTTCAACCCGTAGTGGTCAGAAGAGGGCCTCAGGTCCCCTGGAATGTGAGTTACAAGTGGACGTGAACTGCTGTGTGGATGTGGAGAGCTGGTCCTCAGCTTTCTGTAAGGGCAGTGACTCTAACCTCAGGCGTCTCTCCAATCCTGCACAGCACTGTTTATGGTTTTCATGTGTCTCTATGTGCATGGACGCCAGAGGCTTACTGGTATTTTGTAGACAGGGTCTCTCGCTGACCATGGAGCTCACCAATGTGACTACACTAGCTGTGTGTGAGCTGAGGGATCCTCTGGCCTCTGTCTCCCACTTCTGGAGACAGAATTTAGGTCCTCATGTTTGAATGGCAAGCACTTTACCAAAAGGGTCATCTCTGCAGTCCCCAAACAAGTACTCTTGGCAAGTGGACTTGGTAGGCAGCAGCCAGCTTGACTGTTGTACACCTGAACTGTGGTTTTTCCAGCCCATCACCACCCACTGACAACTCACCACCAGGCTGAGCGCGGCTTCCTTTGCTCTTCTTTTTTTTCTCCTTCTTTTACTTCGGCTTAGATAACCCAAAGAGTCGGGTGGAAGTGGAGGTGCTGGATGGGGCCTGGCTCTGCCCCTCTGGAACTTTTGTTTGGCTGGCTGAGCTCATTTCAGGGTACAGGGACTATGAACCTGACCCGGCTAGAGGGTCAGCAGAAGTGTGTCATCCTCTCTGTGTTCTCTGTTGCCTGAGAACCACCCCTCCCTTGTCAAAGTCCTGCTGATTTTATACTAGGATTGAGTGGATCCAGCCTTCTGCTGGTAAATGCAACAGAGCCTCTTGCTGCTCCTAACTAAGTGTTTGAGAGGCTCTTCTGAAAACATACTTTCCCTGAGTCTGGGAGACATCACTTCAGTTTTCTTTCAGAGTCCAAGGTCAACTAAAGGGCAGTTTTAAAAGACAGGGAGACTTGCACACTCAAGTTATCTATCTGCTTCCAGGGTCCATGTTCCAGGGCAGAGGCAGTGTAGTAAATAACAGAAAGCCTTCCAGAACAAGGAGCAGCTACACAGGAAAGAGAGCATGCAACAGCATCAAACCAAACCAGGCACTATACAGAGTGCAATTGACTGGAGTTCCTTGCCCAAGATATCATCTGTGTACAAGATTGGTGACTACCTTCTATCACTGGCTGGACCCTTCCATCTGTCACTGAGCCCCTCTGACTCTCCAAACATCTTGTAGCAGAGCTAACCACTGCTGACTCCTGACGGCAGGCATGTAGGTCCTAAGGGCTCCTTTATCCTTGCTATGCTTCCTATTTGTAGCGACACATGCCTGACTTACCATGTGCTATATATATAGGGCAAGGCCACGCTCTCACATATGCTGAGGCTACTTTGACTCAGGCTGGTGGCTGATAAAAGTGCTCGATAGCATGAGGGACCATCAACTTCTCTGTGCTATACTCCCAACATATCTGGCACCCTCTTCAATCTCCTGAAGTGATATTCCCTTTCTCCCCATGTTCAGGATAAAGCAACGCTGCTGTCCAACAGGAATCTCTCTTCCGTTCACTTTCATGTGGTTCTTAGGGAAGGATGCCTATAATCATTCTCAGTCACTTCCTGGTCTTCACACTAGGAAGCCCTTTCCTCCCTGTCTGGTGTCCTGGCACAGGCTCTTGGTTACCTGGCAAAGGTCCTGATCCATCTGCCTCTGGCTGAGTTGCTCTGCGTCCCTCTTCAGTTGTTCCTGTTCTCTTTCCAGCTGTTTCTGGGCAGCCCGTAGCCTCTCTAGATCACACTGGTAAGTGCCCTTCTTCTGCTGGAGCTCTTCACGGTCCCTCTCCAGGTCCTGCTGCCTACGGTGGACTGTCTCTTCCCGCTCAGACAGCTTGGCCTCTTGGTCTTGAATCTCCTGCTCACGGGCCTCCCACTCATGCTCACGTTGGTGCTTTTCCTCCAGGTGCTGTGCCTGCTGCTTTTGCAGGTTGGCCAAGTCCTGTCACTGCTACTCCAGGCTCCGCTGCTTCTCCTGCTCGATGAGAGAGCTGGGACGGGATGCACTCCTTGTGAGTGCCTTCTCTGTCAGCACGTTTCTGGTCCTCAATGTAGCTGTCTTGCTGCAGCACAACACCCTGTCATGGGATAGGGAACAGTCATGAAACTCAGGTCCAGGGGGACAGCCACCTGCAGGGATCCTTCCCTCACTGCACTCTATGAGTACTGGGACAGAGTGACCCTCCTCTTATGTTTCAAGGGTTTGGTCTTGTCATAATGTGCTCCAGGGCAACTTCACCAGTTCTCAAATAGTGTCAAAGATATGAGAATTTTCTCAAGCCTGGTTACTCTCTAAGCTAAAATATACAATTTACTTTATTTTGTGTGTGCAAGCATGCATGTGCCAAAGGGAGCATGTGGAGGTCAGAGGACAACCTGTGGGAGTCACCCCTCTCCTTCTACCACGTGGGTCTTGAGGACTGAGCTGAGTTTGTCAAGGCTGAACCATCTCACTAGCCACGGGCATACATTTTCTGAAATTCTTGATGTTACTTTGGGGTGGGATCAGTGTGTGTGTTGTGTAGGAAGGAGAAGGTAGGAAGGAGACAGGTAAACTCTTCAAGAAAGAAAGGGAACAGAATGAGGACAGTCCCTGGGAAGTACGGGAGAGTATACCAGAGAGGAATAAGGAAAGGTTTTCTAAAGTGAGACAGCTTCTGGGGAAGGAAGGCCTCACATGCTGTAATGTCTTCATTTCCTTAACTGGACTCCATTCTTCTCTGGCTTATTTACCAACACATAACTTACAAACCTGAGAAACTGAGGTCAACAAACTTTCTGGACTATGTTCTCCAAACAAGCGAGTGCACACATAAAGACAGCACACACACGTACCTGAAGCATGCTAAGGAGTTCATGGAGGTGAACAATGCTCTGGACAACCTGCTAGCAAAGGAAGAAACCTTCATTTCAGTGTTGCTGAATGTCAGAATCTACCACATCACATGGTTATAACATCTTTAGAATATAAAAGGCGGTACATTTTAATGAAATCTTGGAAAACTGAAAGAACTTGAGAGAGTGACAGAGTGCAAGCAGCCAAGATTAAAGATATGCATGTGTGCATGCGTGTATTCACCTATTAAAAGGCACTATGCAAAGCTTCCACTTTATAGAATGATTGACATAAAAATATTATATATACCTCAACGATAAAAGAGAGATCCCTTAAAATTTATATTAAGTTTATGAATGATCAAAGCCAAAAGGAAATATATTCAATTAACTTCTCTAAGAAAACCATCATTTCTGGAAAACTTAAGTTAGCAACCTTGGCTCATACATGAACTGAACCAAAATACAATGCATTCCATTTAAATGACAAGTACGAGGGTTGGAGAGCAGGCTCTTTGGGTCAGAGCACTGGCTGTTCTTCCAGAGGACCTGGATTCCATTCCAACCACCCACATGGCAGCTCACAACTTAACTCCAGTTTCAAGGGATACACTGCCCTCTTCATGCCTCTCCAGGCACTACATGCAAGTAGTTCACAAACTTCCATGTAGGGGAAGCATCAATATACATACAGTAAACTAATAAAAAGTGGGGCTGGAGAGGTGACTTGGTTGTTAAGAGCACTGACTGCTCTTCCAAAGGTCCTGAGTTCAATTCCCAGCAACACATGGTGGCTCACAATCATCTGTAATGGGATCTGATACCCTCTTCTGGTGTGTCTGAAGACAGCTACAGTGTACTCACATACATAAAATAATAAATCAATAAAAATAATTAAAAAACCTGACAAAATTATAAAAAAAAAGAAAAAAGAGCTAGGAGAAAATAAAAGAAAAAAGTAAGAAATATGATAGAAACATAAATTATGAATTTATAAAAGAAATACAAATAATTCAGAAACATGATAGAAACACAAATTATCAATACAAATAGCCAATTCCATAAAACATTAAAATGTATTCAGAGGCTAGAAGTCTAGCTCAATGGTTGAAGCTCTGGCTTCAATCCACATTGCACATATATACACATGGACAAATCAAGAAATGTTATTTGAAATGATCAAACCAACAAAATGCCAATATAAGGATGGTAGTTCTCAATGCCGGACAGAGAAATGAGGACAGAGGTGCCTGGCTGTGTACACTACCCCCTTTCATGCAGTAATAAGGCATCGTGAGAGCCGAAGAGCTGTGTAACAAACGCAGTGTACAAAGAAGAGTAGAGAAGGGATTACCCACCACAAAGAGTCAACTCTAGGAGCCAACAGAAGTAATTAAATGTGCCTGTTCCTCAGCAGGCATTGTGCTACTGGTCTTGGGAAAATGACACTGGTGCAAGGTCACACACATGACCATGTGATGGCTGAGAAGCTCAGAAGCAGTTGCTGCTCTCCAGTGATGGGTTTTGTTTACATTTGCAAGGTTGATGTTATTAGTCTTTACATTTTTCTTTTTATAATACTTAAGCTTAACGAGAAACCTTTCTTATCGATCACACTGAATCCTGACAGAAGGCACAGAAGCCAGCCTGCAGCTGGCTGTCTCAGGGTGAAAGCCAGCCACACGATTTCCCACCAGCCTTCCTCACTAAGTACAGAGGACCTTGACAAATGGGCAAAGTCAGCTGACAGCTAATTTCAAGAGACAGATACAGAGAGCTGCAGACTACAGGGCCCAGGCCCAGCTTGTATCAGGGCACTTCTTCAGCAAACTCCTCTAGCAACAAACATAAAACAACAACCTCTAGGTTTTTTTGCAGGGAGCATGGGGAGGAGGAAGTAGTTTATAATATCAAAACAGAACTCCCAGGGATTGAAGATAATATAATAAACACAACAATAAGGAAGAATGGAAGGCAAGAAACAGCCTTGAGAAACACCCTAAAAAGGCATGGGCTCAAGTGTACAGAACACACAATTGCAAGGCTCAGTATGAGCTGGGAGACAGCAGTGACCCTGAAACTGATTCCAAGGGCCTCAGGGGTGAGGCTTAGTGACAGCAGGCAGGCAAGGAGCAGCACACAGCACACCCCAGGGTCTGATTCCCCACCAGGAGGACACCAGGCTCCCTTGCAGAAAAGGAAGGATTCCAAGAGGCAAACTCAGCTAGGATAAAAAATTACTAAGGAGAATTCGTTTAAAGTTTAACTCTCATATCCTACACTTGTGGCTCCTGGGATCTTCATATTACAGGAAAAGCTGCTACAAATTCTTCCCAGTGAGCACACAGTGATGCCATGGGGCTCCCCAGCTCTTGTATAGACAAAGTTGGACAAAAGCTAAAGGCATCATAAGAAAGTCTTCTTTCTCTTTCAGTGGTGGCACACATCTTTAATCCCAGTACTTAGGAGGCAGAGGAGGGCAGATCTCTGAGGTCAGCCTGACCTACATTGTGAACTCCACAACAACCAGAGCTTCATAATGACACTCTGCCTCAATAAAACCAAACCAAATCAACCAACCAAAAAAATCAACCACACCACCACACCTCCACCACCACCACCACCTACAAAGTAAAATAGAAGTGTGACTCAGAGAGTTCTTTATTCACAGTATAGAATACTCTGGCAAAACATTAGGACAGTGGCTTAAGCCAAGAGAATGGACAACTATACCCCAAGTTATATATTTTATATAGTCACAAGATAGTTGTAACAGGAAAAAAATATTCTTTGTTTTATGCAAATCACCTCAGCTTGTATTTATTTAAATCGTACATTTAACTTTTGCGCAGTCTCATTTTTCAGGCCCCACTGTGGAACCTTGAGCTTTAGTTCTCTCTGTGGTCAACTGAGCCTTAGTTCCTTGCAGATTCTTTGAAATGAATGCACAAGAAGGCTGAAATTTCCGGAGGTGCCACTTTTTTTTTTTTTTTAGAACATCTGAATTTTTAAATCTTTATTTGCAGGTGACTAAGACCAGGTTTGATTAAGAAAACTGTAGAAAGTTTGTAACTGCCACAAGCGGATGCCAGTTCGTGGCACGTGTCAATTTTCCAGATTCCTGCTTTGTGGGGTATCTGCATGCACTGCTCCAGGTCCCTGATCAACCTTGCTAGAATCACTCATGGTAGATTTTAGTCCACAGGTCCCTTTCTCTCGTATTTTTTTGTAAACTCTAAAGTATTGTTACAGAATTTTTTACGAACCTTAAGAAAATCCTTCAGCTAGATCAGCCCAGAGTGGGTACTCAGGCTGGGGTTCATTCACCAGTGCTATGAGGGACTGAGTCACTGTGGCCAGTCTTGGTGGCTAGCTTCCAGTTTTCAGCACTAATTACTGGCACACAGACTTGAACCTTCTCATTGATGTCAGGGTGGTAGATCTTTGTTTTAAATGTGATGTTGGATGGTTTGAACAGATACACTGCTGAAAAGCTGATTTCAATTCTGAAGGCATCATATGGAGGGCTGTCAAGAGTAATAAGCCCTTGCCAAGTCAATAGATTAGCTTCATCAACCTGGGTGTAAGGAAAGATTTCCTTCCACGTTTGTGAATCTCTTCAAGTTCCTTCATCAGCTTCCTGCTGGCCTCCATGGATGACTTGCTACTTTTATTATTTTATTTTTTTTCTTTCTTTTTTTTATTGGATGTTTTATTTACATTTCCTATGTTGTCCCCTTACCCCATCCCCCACCCACCCAGGAACCCCCTATCCCCTCACCCCTCCTCCTTCTTCTCTGTGGATGTAACCTCTATCTAAACCTTCCCACTCCCACCTCCCCACCCTCAAAATTCCCACCCCCTGGGGCATCCAGCCTTCATGAGGTCAAGGTTCTCTTCTTCCACCTATGCTCAGCAGGGCCCTCCACTCTTACATATTCAGCTGAAGCGCTGGATCCCTCCCTAAGTGCTCCCAGGCTGGTGGTTTAGACCCTGGGAGCTGTGGTTGGTTGGTATTGTTGCTCTCTTCATGGTGCCGCAAATCCTTTCAGCTCTCCTTCAGTCTTCACTCCAACTCCTCTATTGAGAACCCCATGATCAGTTCAATGGTTAGCTGTGAGCATCTGCCTCAACAAACACCACCACCACCACCACACTACCACCACCACCACCACCACCACCACCACCACCACCTCCTACAAGGTAAAATAGCAGAGTGACTCAGAGAGTTCTTTATTCACAGTATAGAATACTCTGGCAAAACATTAGGACAGTGGCTTAAGCCAAGAGAATGGACAACTATACTCTCAGTTATATATTTTATAGTTACAAGATAGTTGTAACAGGAAAAAAATATTCTTAATCCAATAAATATTCTAAGTAGCTTATAGAATCCTTACCTCACTGTTTCTTTTAAGCATAAATACCAGGTTAGCATTTCCACCCTATAAAATAACAATAAAAATGCATTTAAAGAATGAAAATTTTGATGTAAAAACTAAACTCGATGTAACTTTGAAAAGTCACATTGTACTTCTGGCTTTCTTTCTATTCTACCATGGCATCCCCATGGAGGGTATGAAGAGAAGTTGAACTAGTGTTTACTAAAAAAGCCATTGGAATAGGATCGAGAGGGGTGGGGTCCAACCAGGCCGGTTAATGAAACTGGTCCTGCCAAGGCAGAGTGGAATTGGGTCTGTAAAAAGGACAGGTGGCCCAAAGTGCCAATAATGTGGGCCTATCCACTATATGGTTTGCTCTAAGAATGTGCTTTCCCTAGAAAACAGAATTCCATTACAATTGACAAGCCCAGTATCTGAGATTATGGGAAAAAGGCAATGAACTGAAAGGAGGTGCCACAGGTTCACGGGCCTGAGTGTTCCTCTAGAAAATCTTAACTTTTTCAGGCCACTATCTGACTCTGTTCTCCTAAGGTCTTGGCCATCATCACCCTCTTCTTTCTCACCTCCTAAACAACAACAACAACAAAAACAACAACAAAAACCAAACAGGTATGTTTAAAGTGGTAGGAGAGGTGAGCCAAGAAAACAATATAGTTTAGGCATATTTACAGTTCTGAATCCTATTAGTATTGAAAATAAAAAAAGGCCAGGAAGCCACTCAGTGGTACTAGGCCATTATTCACAGCTTCACTAGTGGAGAAGCAAGAAAATTAAATCCAAAACAAAGCAGCAAGCACAGCTTAGCAATCTTATTTGATGCTTGGGGCCAGAAGGGTCAGAATGTGAAGATTTCTGAACACATGTAATAATGAAATATGTAGAAGATGGGAATTAGGTCAAGACACAAAGTTACTGATTGATTCATACAAACTTTCACATATAGAGCCCAGAGATGGCAGTATACAGTATTTTGAGCATGCTGTGTCCTTATTGGAACTTTTCAAGTATGGAGTGGAGTTCCCAACCGTGACATGTCAGCAAGTTTTCAACTCTGAAGCAATTTGGACTTCAACTTTTCAGATTAGAGATGCTCAAGGCCTCTGGCTAGAGTTAGCTTATTGAGGGACAACAGCAACAGGAAGCTTATGGTCCCAGATGAACATGATTCTAACAGGCATTAGTGACTGTTTAAGACTCTCGTGAACATTGCTACTGATGAAAGGACAGACGAGATGGAGCTACCAGAATCCAGGTCACTGTGAACTGCAAAGGAATAATGGATGGTTTACCTTTGGAAGCATTCATCTGATGACAATCAAATCCTCCAAAGGTCTCTGCTCTCCGCGGCAAAGAAATGGGCCCAGCCACGACTTCCTGCTCAACAGGGCTGCTGATAGACTGTGCAAGTGTGCCACCAAGGCTTCCACTCACCAAACCCTGAAGGATTTCCACTGGAAAAAAGCAAACAAAACACTCAGCCGGGTATCTATCTTTCTTCCATTAAGAGGGAACGATATTATGGCAACATGTGATATATACAGCCTGGATCAGAAAATCCCAAAGAATGGGAGGGACATCATGCATTTTTAGATGGGCTCTACTGGAAACAGAGGGACAAATTTCATATTTACTACCTTGGGCCTGAAACATCTGTGAGGGAACAGAAAGGCAGAATAATTTACTGGGAGGAGTATGGTTTCTGGAGTGCTTCAAGGTATTTGAAAGGACTGAAAACATGAACTAATTTGAGAACAGCAAGTAAAACTAACTGGTTTTGCTCCTCTGAGAGCAGGTAGACTTCAGGGGTAGAACACCCTAAGTGCCGGGACCTTCCAGTGCAACCATTAACTGTTAACTTGAGATCTTCCCTCTGGCAGGGCTGGTGGAGAGGACACTGAAGCTAGAGAGCCACAGAACAGGAACAACAGGGGTTGATGAGAAAGGAGGTCCAGAGGAAGTCAGAGGCACGAAGCCTTAACACACATCAAATTTTAAATAAGGTATTAAAAACAATAAAAATATAATAGAAAAATAGATGTGAGAAACTCTTTTTTTTTTCTTTTTTGGTTTTTCAAGACAGGGTTTCTCTCTGTAGCCCTGGCTGTCCTGGAACTCACTCTGTAGACCAGGCTATCTCAGCTTAGGAGCCTGAGGCAGCAGCATGGAGACTGAGGGCAGCATGGTCTCTTGTAACAAGGTCTTAGTTTAAAACAAAACAGAAAAACAAAGAAAAACTAGGAATGTAGAACAAGTCAAACTCAGAGCTGGCAAGAAAAATAATCACAGAAACAAAAACCCAATTAGCACGTAAGAGCAATGTGCCCAGAAAAGATGGCAGACAGGTAAGGATTACTTAAAGTGACAAATATTGACACTGGGCAAGTAAGTCGCATGATTTGGCAAACTGGCTTGAAGAAGAAAAACCAAAGCCAGAGAGAAGAGGGGATATAAAAAAGTAAAACTCAAGAATGTTTTTCTGAAGTGCAAAATATCTGTAACCACATTAAACAGTCAGCAATCACAACAAGAACCACATGGAATATTCTGTAAAGCCTTTGGACGGAAAAAAAATACTCTTTCGGCGTGTAGGCAAGAAACATGTGACTTATTTAAACAAAATCGAACAGTTACCAGCCTCTGAGCCTGATGGGAAAAATGATATGACATGAGAGTAATTAATACACTCAGGTATGAAAATGCTAGCTGAATATTTCCTACCCAGAAGATCCTTTGAAATAATAAAGATGTCATAAATATTATTTTGACAGTCCTTTGAGGACACTGAGCTAAACATGGGGTTCTATAAGCATATGCTTAAAGAGCGAATATACATCAGGCTAGGAAGAGAGAGCATATGCATAGTAACAGACCAGCCGTGTAGACACAGTATAACTACTTAAGAAGGGGTAGATGTGGGAGATAGACAGCCTTTAACAACTGTATTGGTAAGAACACCAGCATCATTCTTATGCTAGTACCAGTGTTAAAGCATGAAAAGGACACTATTTTTTTTTTTTTTTTTTTTTTTGGTTTTTCGAGACAGGGTTTCTCTGTGTAGCCCTGGCTGTCCTGGAACTCACTCTGTAGACCAGGCTGGCCTCAAACTCAGAAATCCACCTGCCTCTGTCTCCCAAGTGCTGGGATTAAAGGCTTGTGCCACCACCGCCCTGCTTAGGACACTATTTTTATTTAAAAGCATTTCTCTCTCTTCTCTGCCTCTCTCTCTCTCCCTCTCCCTCTCTCCCTCTCCCTCTCTCTCTGTGTGTGCATGTGTGTATGGTGGTCCATGTGTGTTAAAGAGCAGGGAGATAGTGTGGAGGCCCCTTTTATTATGTGGCTTCTGGGAATCAAACTCAGGTCATCAGGCTTTGCAGCAAGTGCCTTTACCTAAACTAAGCCATCTTATCGAAACACTAGAGGCTATTCTAATTCTATAATACAGGCATCCTTGAGAAAGAATGTGGAAAAGAGACAGACATGTGTAAGGGATAAGGTTCTAAAAGAAGAAATGCAACCTGTCATTTGTAATTTGATTAAATCAATCCTCTCGAAGGACAACACAGTAATGACTAAAACCTCACAGCAACTACTATACTATCCCTGGTATCTAGATTGCCATCTTAAAATATTTTTCACTAAAGGAGACCGGAAGCCTTGAAGGAATAAATGGATTAGCAAACAACCAAGAATCCCTTAACTCCAGGAAGCAAGCTCTGCACTGTGGCCATGCCACAGATTTAGAAGTACAGGGGTACTACTGGCAAGTGGGGGACACTGAGCTTTAAACGAGGCTGGAAACTGCTCAGAGATCTGGAACCCATGAATGCACAGGAAGTTTACTTTGGGGCTGGGCTGATGACAAGGCCCCTTGGTATGCAGAGCTCTAACTCTGAGCTACAACTGCAGCCTCATGACATGTGTACAAGGTAGAGCAGGCCCTAGCAGAGGACTGGCACAAACCAGTTTATTTTCTTGAAAAATGGCACACAGAGGAGGACAGCCCTCCCCTGCAGCATTCAGCCTTCTATCCCACGGTTCCTATTCTGCACAAAAAGGATGACCTAGGACCTGATGCTTCCCTGGGAAAGAATCAGCACCACAGGCACACACATTATCAAATTCATCAAGTCTGAAACCAGATGTGATGGAAAGGTCTAGAGGACAGACATGCCATATGGAGAAATCCAACCCATGGTTCAAAACGCTCAGCGACTCCAAGGACAAAGCACAGGGCAAGCATGGGGATGAGGGCTTGTAGGACGGCTCTGCAGGCAAGCAAGGGGAGTTTTATGTCAACTTGACACAAACTAAACTTATTTGGGATGAGGGAACCTCAACTGAGAAAATGCCTCCATAAGATCGGGCTGTGGGCAAGCCAGCAAGCAGCACCCAGCCATAGCTTCTGATAAGGTCCTGCCTCTAGGTTCCTGTCCTGACTTTCTAGGATGATGAGTAGTGATGTGGAAGTGTAAACCAAATAAACCCTCTCCTCCCAACTGGCTTTTGGCCACGGTGCTTCCTCATAGCAATAATAACCCTAACTAAGACAGCAGGTAAAGGCATTTTATTTCTTATCTTGTGTAGTGGCTTAAGGGATAACGTTTACTTGACAATTTACTACACTGATACTGGAAAGTTTTTTGTACTGGTGTTTTATTTATTAACAGTAGAAAGTGGCAGGGGACATTAGTGTGCACATAGGGAGGGGCCGGTGCTGTGTGTAAAGTACCTTCACTTATTGCACTTTTCATTAGCCATCCTCCTTTGAGAGCCTCCTCTGTGTTGGAGCAGAAGAGTACTCTTGGGCTGTGCTCTGGGGAGCAGTCCTCGGGCAAGGGAGTGCTGCACTCAGTCATGTCCCGGAAAATCATCTCCTTCTCTTCCAGCAGGAGGAGGATCTGCTGGTCCTTCTGCTGAAGTTTTTCTGCAGGACAAATGGAGAAACCACCAAACTTGTCTGGAGTTGTGGCCCACGAGAGGACCAAGAGATGAGCACCACCTTGTGGTAGTTAAGGGAAGGGCCGCGACAGGTGGTGCTTTCCATCCTGAGCACAGAACTGCCCCTGTACTTGGTGAAGCTGCCCTGGGTTCTGTTGTGTGAAGCAGCAGCATTTCTGATGGAACTGCTCTGCACTTTGTCTGTGCTCCCTTCCTGTTTCTCTCTTCACCACACTCTGAGGTGGGTGCCACGTTCCTGCAACCGCTTTAATTACAGAACCTAAAGAATTATTCATTTTAGGTCTTTTCCCGCACAGATATTTATTCCCTCTTTCTGAAACATTCCACCTGTGCTGTCCTGAGGATATCCGTTTCTTCCAGAGGGCATTTTATGGGTCCTCCATATGTGATGGAATGGCACAGCTGGACTGCCTCTGTACCCTACACGTTTTCCTCCTGGGGCTCACACTCTGTCAACTGCCTCCTGTATGCCAATAATCCACAGCAAGCACCCTTAAACCTGCTTTATTTTCTGAACATCAGACCACTGTGAGGACTATCATTTGAGTATCTCAACCAAGAGGGTACTATCAGGATAGCAGAAATGAATCTTTACAGCTGACTGACTTCCCTCTAGTTGACAGTTTCTTCTTCCTCTCCCTCTCCTCCTCCTCCTCCTCCTCTTCCTCCTCTTTTTCTTCTTCTTCGTCTTCTGCTTCTTCTTCTCCTTCCTCCTCCTCCTCCTCCTCCTCCTCCTCCTCCTCCTCCTCCTCTACTTCTTCTTCCTCTTCTTCTTCTGGTTTTTCGAGACAGGGTTTCTCTGTATAGCCCTGACTGTCCTGGAACTCACTCTGTAGACCAGGCTGGCCTCTAACTCAGAAATCCGCCTGCCTCTGCCTCCCAAGTGCTGGGATTAAAGGCGTGCGCCACCACTGCCTGGCATAAAGTGTATTCTTTTACTGTAATTTTTTTCCTATCTCTAGTATCTGATCCCAAGACATTTTTCTACATTCATGACTTTGATGTTTTATTCTTTTGTGACTGATTTCAACTAGGATCATCATTGGCACAATGAGTTTGGAACTATACATTGGAGTCTGATGAGCTCCTTACTGGTCCTTCCTCCCCATGGCAACTGCAAGGGGTACAGCCCCTATCCTTGATTTACTCTTGGGGCCCACTGCAGGCAGCCATAGCTGCTGTGGAGTGCTGACTGTGACCACTGTGCCATGTCCAGAAGCCAACATTCAAAGCACTGCTCCCTGTCTTGAAGCTCTTACACTTTCCCAGCTCCTCTTCCACCATGTTCCCAGAGCCTCAGAGGGAGTGGTGTAAATGTCTTGCTTAGGGCTGAGCATTCGATTGTCACTAACTTATTCCCGGCATCTTGAATGGCCATGCATCTCTGCATTCATCCCTGTTCTTTGTGAACAGGCATCTCTGGTTGAGGCTGGAAGTAGTCTTTTGATCAACAACTTTATTTCTTCATCTGTGTGCTTACCTACTCATCTCTCACTAACTTATCCTACGGATTTCCCAAGTGGTCCATTTCCAGAAGCACCTCTACTTCCTCAAGCAATTCTCCTAAAAGGGTTCAACACTTGAAAACAGCTACATTAGGAGTGTAGCACCCTGTTCCCTTTGCAGGTCTCAGCTCCCATCACTTACCCTGATCCTGTAGACATGTAGACCCATCACTCCTGGCTGACAGGGCAAGTTCTTCTCCATGGATCTATCCTTTGGGAGCAAGATTAATTGTTTTCAGATGTAATTTATGCAGCAGCAGGTTTTGTAAATCTTACAGAGGCACAATGAGCAGATGCCACATACTTTATATGACCCACCAGACCAATCTGTGGCCTGTCACTCATTTATATATCATTTGAGCAGTAGTTCCATCTAGCCAACTGCACAACAAATGTTAAGGAAGATTTTATCATTTTCATCCTAATTACAGGCTGCTAAACTTGACATAATTGGGGTCTAAATTAACCATCTTCTCTCCTCTCCCATCCTTCAGGGTAACAGAATTATAGTACAAAACTCTGTTCACTGAACCCTTGGCCTTACTGCTACCCAAAGAAGCTTTACAAAAGTCCACTAATATACAGTAATGACAAGAAGACTACCAAGCCTGTTGAATGAGAGGGAGTATAATAGCAGTACTCTAGAGCTGAGGACGGAAGGTCCAGAGTTCAAGGCCAGCCAGGATGACACATGGAGACTTGTCTCACAACAAACAGAGAACAGACTGGGGTAAGACTCCGGCTCTGTCATTAAGCACACACACACACTTAGCCCTGGTATCTTTGGCCTTTGAAGGCATCAACTGTGTCATCTACACAATGGGAGGCAGACAAGCCTACATAAAACACTAGTGGGTAACTGAACAGTCCTCCAACAGTGGGTCCCTTGTCTCTGAGCCATCTCATAAGTCATCTGTGAGTATAACAGCTAAGAAGGCCAGGGAATGCAAAAAGTAGAACGGACTAACTAGAGAACTCCCAAATAGCGTCCTCACTTTAGAAACTTTTGTTGAAGTTACCTTTTATTGGAGTCCAAATACACACAAAGAAAGGGGAGGTTGGGGCAGTGTCTGGCCTTACTGTTTAGTTATGAGGTCCTGAGTTTAGATCCTAGCTCCCAGAGAAAACCCTGATAATGGAAAGAGGGAGGCAGGAGTGTCCCTGGGGCTTGGTGGCCAACATTCTAGCTGAGTCAGAAAGCTTCAATCCGTTCCTCAGGTTCAGTGAGGAAGTGAGGATAATATCATGGTTGGTGCCACAGTATGCACAGGAAAGCAGACACACAGACACAGTACAGAAAATCTATAGACAGCAAGCGGTACATGTACAATGTGACACATTTGTATTGGGAAACCCGGATTCCTCCCTGTCCCTTCTCCCCCCCCCCCAGCTTGCTCTAGCCCTGCTCACTCCAGCCCAAAGATTTATTTATGTATTATACGTAAGTAGAATGTAGCTGTCTTCAGACCAGAAGAAGGCATCAGATCTCATTACAGATGGTTGTAAGCCACCATGTGGTTGTTGGGATTTGAACTCTGGACCCCCAGAAGAGCAGTTAGTGCTCTTAACCACTGAGACAACTCTTCAGCCCTCTGATTTTTTTAATTCATTCATTTTATTTTTTTATCTAATTTTTTACATTTAAAACGTTATCCCCCTTGCTTATTTCCCCTCCCTAGAAACCCCATAACCCATCCCCACCCCTCCTTTGGGCTTTTTTGTTTGTTTGTTTGTTTTTTGTTTTTTGAGACATGGTTTTTTTTCTATAGCCCAGGCTGTCATGGAACTCACTCTGTAGACCAGGCTGGTCTGGAACTCAGAAATCCGCTTGCCTCTGCCTCCCAAGTGCTGGGATTAAAGGCGTGCACCACCACTGCCCCCGGCCTCCTCTTTGCTTTTATACCATTTGAATTACATGCAAGTATTAAGGTCAGTTCTAGGTTGAGGAACTAGCAATACAATAGATGCAAATAGTCAAGGAACAAGCAAGACAATAAACACAATTAGTCAAAGATCAAGCTTTTACAGTACTTCAGAAGGGAGAGTACCACTAATCCACACTCCTCTAATTTCAAGAATCATAGCCTGAGGCCCAAGGGTTCCAAGTTGAAGGAAAGCCTGTGGTACATAGGAAGTTGTAGCCTGGGCTACAAATTAAGACTGCTTCTACCCTCTACTTGCAATCTAGAATAAAAGTTTATAAGACATATCATTACAAATTTCTGAACTTTATTGTTAACTGTTGTAATTTCTCCTCTTTTTTTACTATTCTAATTTTACTACTCTCTAATTTTACTACAGTGTCCTTTTCTTTGGTTATTTTGCTAACAGGTCATTGATCTGGCTTATCTCTTCAAACAAAACAGTGAGAGGGAAAAGCGTAAGACAAAGGGGACTCAAAGTGTAGACTAAATGTCATGTCAGCATCACCTACCCATGTCTTTCATGGATACCATGCAATAAATTCCCAGGCAAAATAAAGACATTTTATAATATCTATATTTCCTCATAATTGGGAGAATTAAGCTCAACTCCACAATAACAGCTGTATTTTCCCAGTCCTTGTACTTAAAAGCTATGAGTGAAAATACCATCTCATTTTATCAAAGTCGTTATTCTAAAAAGTGAATGAGAATCCACTGCATTCTTAGTGAGCTTTTCTACTGATGCCAGTGATCAGTGGAAGGGAATAATAGCAGGCAGGGAACTCTTGACACAGAAGTACTTATTGGTAGAGTTTCTGGAGTCTGTCTTCTACTTCCTGCACAGGCTCAATGATAAAAGCTCCCAAGGTGATTACTTCATTTCTCCACTGTGTGGTACTGGCTTCTGGAAGTGATTGACAGCATCAGGACAGCATAAGGCCACAGAGTCAGGACCTGACACAGTGATCACTTCTGGTCCTTCTGAGTTCATGCTGAGGCTCTTAGGAGGGTCTGTTTCAGAGTTGCTCTCCTGGGGTTTGGTTCTCACACCAGGTCGAGCCATTAACCCCCTCCCCCCCAAAAAAAACAACAGATGAGGACAGCTGAGTAGAGAGACAGAACTAAGTCAGTAAAGTCTCTGATGCACATACATGTGCACCTACTCAACACCAGCATGCAGGCAGCCACACTGTAACTGTAATGCTGGGCAGTGTAGACTCTTGGAAATTACTAACCTATCAGCCTGGATAACCACTGAGTACAAGAGAGAGACTGGTCTCAAAAATAAATACATTGTCTGAGTTTAGGTTTTACAGCTGTGAAGAGGCACTATGACCAAGAACACGTACAGAGGACAATATTTAATTGGGGCTCACTTACAAGTCCACAGGTTCAGTCAATTATCAATTAGCAGGAGCATGGTAGTGTCCCTGCAGGCTCTCGGGAGGAGTTGACATTTCTACATCTTTTTTTTTTTTTTTCAAGACAGGGTTTCTCTGTGTAGCCCTGGCTGTCCTGGAACTCACCCTGGAGACCAGGCTTGCCTCGAATTCAGAAATCTGCCTGCCTCTGCCTCCCAAGTGCTTGGATTAAAGGCGTGTGCCACCACCGCCCGGCGACATTTCTACATCTTGATCTCAAATCAGCTAGGAGAAACCTAGCTCTTCTGTACTGATCAGAGCTTCAAAGCACACCCCAACAGTGATGGACTTCCCTCAACAAGGCCACACCTCCTAATCTTGCTACTCCCTGTCAAGCATATGAAAACCATAATGACAATCTTCCTAAAATTTCTATATACATAAAATTATTTGAATGTGCAGCCACTGATGAATGAAAGATTATCTAGGACCAATTCTCCTTCCACAGGTAAAAAAACATTGATTATCTTTCCTCACTATTATTGATCAGATGATTTAACATGTAATAATTAGTAACTTTGGCTTGGGGCTTGGTGTCTATCATTTAGTTTGTTGTTATTTTCTGTTTTTTCTTTAAATCATTGGTGATTTACAGTATGACAGATACCAAATACAAAAAAAAAACTTCAATAGTTACTTTATATAAAAAATTTAAGATTTATAATTTTTATTTTTTAAAAAATACAACTTCATATTTTGACAGTTTGTATATGCTTGGCCCAGGGATTGGACTATAGGAACCTGTGGTGAGTGGTGAGTTGGAGTACATGTGTCATTGTGTGTCACTGCGGGTGTGGGATTTTTTTTTTTTAAGATTTATTTATTATATATGAATACACTGTTGCTGTATTCAGGCACACCAGAAGAGGGCATCAGATCTCATTACAGATGGTTGTGAGCCACCATGTGGTTGCTGGGATTTGAACTCAGGACCTCTGGAAGTGCAGTCGGTTCTTTTAACCACTGAGCCATCTCTCCAGCCTGGGTGTGGGATTTAACACCCTCATTCTAAATGCCTGGAAGCCAGTATTCTGGTAGCAGCCTTCAGATAAAGATGTAGAACTCTTAAGCTACTTCTATATCATGTCTGATTAGATGCTGCCATGTTCCTGCCCTGATGGTAATAGACTGCACCTCTGAACCTGTAAGCCAGCCCCAATTAAATGTTGGCTTTCTAAGAGTAGCCTTGGGCAGGCGGTGGTGACACACATCTTTAATCCCAGCACTTGAGAGGCAGAGGCAGGCAGATTTCTGAGTTGGAGGCCAGCCTGGTCTACAGAGTGAGTTCCAGGACAGCGTGGGCTACACAGAGAAACCCTGTCACGAAAAACCAAAAAAAAAAGAGTAGCCTTGGTCATGGTTTCTATTCACAGTAAGTAAACCCTAAGTAAGACCCATATATAATACATTTCAGCCATTCCCTCTCCAACCTACCTCTTTCAGCTCCCTTAAAATCCCTTCAAATACTCTTCTTTACAAGTCTCTTTCTCACATTCACATCTTGTGACCCATAGAATTTAAACAAGGCTGTCTGTAGGATCCTGGGTTTCAATCTTTCC
>NW_021621361.1:0-2645 GCF_004785775.1 Grammomys surdaster | reverse complement strand
AAGTTCTTTACTGTGTGTGTGCTTGCAATTGTGTGTCTGTCTGTCTATCTGTCTGTCTGTGTCTGTCTGTCTGTCCATAGTATGCATGCTAAGATCAGAGGACAACTTTTGGTAGTTGATTCTCTCTTTGCAGTCAGTATGTGAGGGGCATAAAGGGGACCTTGTTTTCTTGTTAAGTAGTAAATTTTGCAGTAATTTGTTTTTCTCCAGATCCTCCATTTGTAAAAGATGTCATGTGTTATTGCAGAGTACATTCCAGAAGCCTGTGGAACATACCATGGGTTACTAGAGGCCCAGCTCCAAGCATACCATCCTGCCAAGCATAAAAGGCTTGTAATTAGTTTTATAATTCATCTGATCCAGGTGAACCTTTTACAACTCATTTGGATGAAGATATATTTCCTCATTCTGGCATATTACTTTGGGTTCATTTTGATGCTTTCGAAGCTTATCTTAAGGTTTGCTCCCACAGAGCAAACTCACAATTTAAGTTACATTTATTTATTTATTATTTTTATTTATTTTTTATCTATTTACGTGTGAACATAGTCATGTACCCATACATACCACAGCATGCATGTGGAAGCTAGAGGACGATCTCTGGCCGTTGTCAGTGCCTTCCACCATGTGGATCGCACAGGGACTGAACTCAGGTCACATGGCTTGGTAGCAAGTGTTAATCCTGCTAAGCCATCTGCACAAGCCAATAACAAATTATCCGTAGTGTTTGCTCTGAATTAAGCTAGCCCTTCTATTGCTGGATGACCTTCAGGTAACCTTTCTTGAATTTCCCAAGTGTGCAGGGAGGACTCGACTCTGGCTATCTGGAGGCTGAGCATCTCTCAGTCTGGTGTTGAAGTCTAGAAACAATAAGCTCACTGTTCTTCACTCCTGGCCTCCCCTGTGGAGTTCACCTCACTCATGCATAGATTGATATCAGCAACAGACACCAGGGATCCTTACTGTAGAGTTTTAAAAAATAAATTCTATCTCCATAAAATTCAGCCATTTCAGCTTCCTCAAAAAAATCTAATTTTTTTAGCTAAGTGGTGGCCCATGCCTTTAATCCCAGCACTTGGGAGGCAGAAGCAGGAAAGTCACTGAGACAGAGATAATCTTGTTCTATAGAGAGAGTTTCAGGACAGCCAAGGCTACATCAAGAAACCCTATCGCAAAAAAAAAGAAAAAGAAAAAGAAAGAAAGGAAGAAAGAAAGAAAGAAAAGAAAGAAAGAAAGAGAAGAAAACAAAGAAAGAAAAGAAACAAGCAAATATCCAATATCTGTGTCATCAACTAAGAAAGTTCACTTCGTTCTCTTTAGAACCGTTTAGCTAGATACTGCTTCTCTAGTATAATGCTGACCCTACTTGTTAACTCTCAATGAGTAAGGGTCAAGCCTGTTCTGGTTACTTTGTTATGAATAGAAGCAGAATTCCCTTTCTTGTTCTCGTCTCATAATTCTATATATTTATGAAGTAAACAAACAAAAACAAACAAACAAATGGGGGGGGCAGGGAAAAGCCTGTGGGCAAAGATAAAGGACCAAGCAGAAGGAATTCTAAGTTTGAAACCTTGGAATAGAGAGTTTGCTGGCCCCTGTATATGAAATTTCCAGTCTATGGGAAAACCCTGTAAAGTCAAGGAAAGGACCGTGAGTGTGGACGTGTGTCCTCTGGGCTCCTTGCTTTTCTGGTCACCTCAGTCCTGCTTATGCCTAATGGAGAGGGAACGAAGGTCTTGGTCCTGCATCATTTATCTCCTGATATATTTTCTTACAGCAACAGTTTCTTAGAGAAGGTTCTCAGGCAGGCCCACAAAATAGAAAGGATCTATCCCTGTGATCTGTGATCTTTCCTTGCAAGTAGATTCCTTGTGCTCTGTAGTATGTTAAATGGACTCTAGTGGACTGGCCAGTGAAGAGGACAGACTGTGCCCATCTTAGTGCTTCCCCCAAAATACCTCAAGACAGAGAGCCTATCTACTTCCATCTGTTCCTGTGAGACAATAAATGTCCCTGTCAAAGGATTGACTTGTACCTGATTTGTACCTTGCAGACCTTAGTCTCACAGTTTAAGAGAATAGATTTGAATCCTTCAGTATCTGTTTTCTGTCATCTGTTGCTTTAAGACAGACCATCTCAAAATTCAATGAACGTCATCTTTTCAATAGATGAGTGCTATAAAACTCTTTATGGCATTCGGATTAACTTTAAAAGCCCATGTTGTGTCTACTCAAATAATTTTTAAAAGATCTATAATTTAACCTAGGCAAACACTTGCAAATGATTTTAAGTTTCCATTTTCTTATTTAGCAGCTTGAATTTTTATGTGGTGAGAAGTTTGGGATTTTCCATTGCTTCTCATTTATTGTATATCTCAGAGGTTCAAAATATAGATAGAAATTGAGTTAGTTGCTTTTGATTTTATGTTATGTCATTAATTTAAAAAAACATTCATAAATTATAAAATGAAAAAAAGTGCCTTCAACTAGCACTGTTGAATTAGCTCCTGATTCTGCCAGCCAGTTTTGGCCTGGGCAGCTGCAGTGCATCTAATGCTGTCTTCCATATACCTGGTCCAATGTGTGGCTTATGAGACCAGGCTGGCTGGTCTCAGATGGCCTCACATTTGTAGTGGTTGGCTCTCT
>NW_021621360.1:0-3187 GCF_004785775.1 Grammomys surdaster | reverse complement strand
CAGGTATTACCACATAGAAAACACTGTTTTCTAGTTGCAGGATGTATCTTTACATTAAATTGCATAAGAATGGTAAGATATTTCTTAGGTCTTTTACAGAAGCATAGGTAATAGTCATCAATAGTGAGTCCATTATCAGTTAATGAAAGCCATATTAATGTGGTCACAAGAGTGATCAGGGATCACTGACATATTGGCTCCTAGAGGACACAAACATCATAGACACATAGTGGTATCTGATCTATCTATCTATCTATCTATCTATCTATCTATCTATCTATCTAGTCCCTAAACATGTAATGCAACATTACCTAAGACAGTGCTATAGACTGACCCTTTCATTGAAGATTCTAATGGTCTCAGAAATTCTTAACATTCACAATGTCTTCATGATCAAACTGACGATGAATTATAACATAGTTACTAGAGGTTACATGTAGGATTCACATCATCCATATTTCTTTAGTCCCTTTGTATTAGTGACATTAACATGGTTAACAGTGGCAGATGGGATCACTGAAAATAATGTTGTCTTCAGAAAAAAAATGATCTTGGGCATTACCATGAGGTCTGTTGCCAGAGCAGGGTCCCAGGGTGTCAGATATCAGGGACCTCAGCATTGACTCAGAGAGTAGAAGAGATCATTGACATCACTAACTATTCTGATGGTAGTAAGAATATTGTACATTTTATGGATGACAGCAGGTCTTGCATCTATGCATCAGGGATATCAACAGAAGTTTTTGTAGCAGATAGGATCACAGACATTAATCTGATCCCTAGTGCCACATTAGAACACTTACCTCAATATGACCTCAAGTATCAGTATGGATGTTGGAATTCAGCATGATCTCTAGAAGCAGCATAGATCATTGACAACACCAGGGTCTCCATCAGCAATAGGAACAATAGACTCCATCATGATCCCTGATTACAGCACTGACCGCAACATACCTTCAGGCTTCTGATATGATCACTGACACTGACATATCTTCAGTAGCAGCACACAGCCCTTATTTCATTATGATCTTAGGCATCAATACTGACAGGGAACTTCACAACAGATATTTCTGGTTGAGTTATCACAGACATCATGACCTCTTCAAAGACACTGACTGTGAATCTCAACATAGTTACCAGAGACAGCATCAATGAGTGACATCATAATTGCCCTTGTCAACTGGGATCACTGATATCATCAATTTGTTCCAAAGTAGTAGTAGAGATCACTCACTGCCTGGTTGGCTATGGGAGTAGAAATCTGATCATGGTATCTGTTCCCAGGGATATGAAGAAAGTTTGAGAGGGCAGATATGATCATGTAAAGAAATTTCACTAGTGACAGTTTCAATCATGATATAAAAATGATAAGGGCTACCAGAATACTTAACATAAGTTGGGTAGAAACATGGATAACTGACATCAGTAATGATTCCATTGGCATTTGGAGACAGTGATATCAATATGTCCCAATGGGCAGCAAGGATCACTGCCATGGCTGCTGGAGGCCTGAAGTATATATGACAAACAATGGTGTCTGTTGCCTCACTATATATCAACATAATATACCTCAGAAAATGTAGGTCAATATGACCTGAGGTAGAAGTATTAGTATAATACTTCACCTAAGATTTTGCTATCTTCTGAGATCCTTGACATTAACAATAACTCAAGAAGCATCATGAACTATAGCATTAGACATGGCTACTGGAGGCAGCATGGATCATTGACATCATCATATCTTATGCAGGCATTTGGTAATAATGACATTAACTTGGTAACCAGGGGCAGCCAGGATCACTGACAACCAGGTTGCCAATGGCTGCATGGAACTTGGGGAATACCATAGTGTGTATTGCCAGTTATATATTAGTGTCATCATTACCAATTCACAGGGAAGAATAAATTATGCTCATTAATTATCTTCTCTATTGGAAGGATAGGTCACTGACATCACTGCCTCTTCAGGTGGATATATGGATCATGTACATTACATGATCACCATCAGGGACTGCTTTCTTGTATCAGTGGCATCAACAGAGTTTCAAGTGTCAGGATCTCAGACATCAATCTGATCTCCATTGCTAAGAACGTTTACCTCCATAGGATCTAATAGTTCATCATGAACCTTTAAATTCATTAGGTTTTCAAGAAACAACACAGATCATAGGCATCACCAGGGTCTTATCAATAGAAAGAATGGACTCCATCCCATCATGATTGCTATTTACAGCTTCAGCACTGACATCAAAATAGCTTAATGTTTCAAGCAGGATCACAGGCATCAATATATATTACATGTTCAATATTGGTGGCTAGATGCATGTGTGAGGACATCATTTGATTTTCTTGTTGCAGGTAGGTTTCCAAATATTAATATGATCTCCAGTACCAGGTAAGAATATTTACCTCAAAAGGAACTGGGACATCAGTGTGGATCTTGAGGTACATCATATTCTCAAGCAGCATCACAAATCATAGTCATCACCAGGGTTTCCATTAGTGATAGGAATAATGGATTCCATCATGATTGCTGGTCATTCATCACTGGTATCAACGTAGTTTTTTTTACTACAGGTAGGACCATAAGCATTAAAATACAATTCAGGTTTCTCATTAGGAGCTACATCTATACATCAGGGACATAACCATAACTCCCTATGGGAGGTAGGATCTCAGAAATCGTTTTTATCTCCAGTACTATGTAATATCACTTACCTCAATATTACCTTGAGTATCAGCATGTACCTTGAAATTTGTCAGTTTCTCCAGAAGCAACATAGTTCATATCCATCACAAGGATCTCCATCAGTAATAGGAACAGTGGATTCAATCATACTTGCTGATCATACCATACAGCAATGATATCAGCATAACTTGAGCATAGAGATATGATCATTGAAATCAAAGATGACTCCATTAACAATACACAGCTCTTTAATCATTATAAACCTAGACAGAAGTACTGTCAATGATATTCACATTAGACTCTTCTGGCTGGGGTATCTCAGGTGCTATGGAGTTCTTCAAATGTGACATATGCTGCTATCCATTGTTCCTACTAACATTGTCAGTAGATCTCAACATACCTACTAGTGACACCAGAGATGAGGGTCATCAATATATTTCCTTGGTAGTTCGGATCACTGATGTTATTAATTGGTCAAAAGTGGGAGAAAGATTCAAA
>NW_021621359.1:45619-76332 GCF_004785775.1 Grammomys surdaster | reverse complement strand
AGAACAGCCCTGGTTGTACTAGTCAATTCCTTAGAAACCTCTCAATAGACCAATGATCCACGACAGTAGCAACATTACAGCTATGAAGTAGCAATGAAAATAATTTTATGGTTGGGGTTACTACAACATGAAGAACTGTATTAAAAGCTCCCCACTGCCCCAGCATTAGGAGGGTTGAGAATCACTGGCTTAGTGGGTAAAACACTTGCCATCAAGCCAGAAAGCCTGAGTTCAATTCCCTGGACCCATGTGTTGGAAAGAGAGAACTGAACCTCCCAAGTTGTCCTCTGACTTCTACATGTGCACACTCATAAATATAATAAATATAGTTTGAAAACATACCTGCCATTAAACACTTCTATTTTCTTATCCTGACTAATTTCCAGTGAGAATTCATGGAGTCCGCGCATTTTCACAGCGACCGACTGTCTGCTTCAGCCTAGAGACAGGGTGATCAAATGGCGTAATGTGATCACGTTCTCTTTGAGTTCAATCTAAGATTTCAAAAGGTAGACTCAAGAATGTGTTCTTTAGGCAGTTATGGGGCTAATTTACTATGGGAGCTAGTTATCAGTTTATCATAGTTTTGAACACATGACAGGACTGTTTCCTTTCCTCTCATGTTCATATAAATGTTTTTGAATGTGTTGCTAGAATTCCTTCCCACGGGGAGTTATAAACAAGTACCCCCATCTCAGGGTCCTAATGATGAGCAGGGGTAGGATTGTACCAAGGTTTACCCCCGGGGACCAGTGACTTTACTGAGCTTCCTTACAGAGCATAGGGAAGGAGTATGGGTACTCCTTCCCCAAAAGACCATATTAGAAAGTATTTACCCAGCAGGAATGAGGGATTTCCCATAGCCACATAGATGGGGCCACCTCCGTTCATCCTTCTACCTAATACCTCTAGTCTTTCCAGAGACTCTGAGGTCATGTGCAATTAGGCAGAATTGTGTGTAACTGGTTGGGAGGGGTTGGGTGGCTGGTACCAGGTGAGGGTCCCATGACACTCTCCATCCCTTCCAAGGGGAACATGGACAGTCAAGAAGCCCAGCTGTGATTGGTGATCACGGTGAGCAGGCCCTGATGGACTCCTGAAGACACAATGACCCGTCTCAGAGGACTGTCCTGCACAACAGAAGGTTAACAATTTGTTTTGTTTCTTCTTCATTATAAAAGAGAATAATTGTGTAGAAAGCATAAGAACAGAGCCGGGAATCTGGCTTAGCTGAAAGAGGGCCTGCTTAGTGTGCAAGAAGTCCTGTGCTCATTGCCAGCACCACTGAAATCAAGCATGGTAGAATTCACCCGCAATCCCAGCACTTGAGAGGTGGAGGTAGGACAATCAGTGGTTCAAGGCCATCCTTGACTACATAGCAAGGTTGAGGCCAGCCTGGAATACCAGAAACCCTGCTTCAAAACAATACTTAAACGAACAAAGCATAGCGATATGAAAGGAAGGATAAAAATCTTAGATTCAATATCCTTGTAGAGAGTGCTAGCAGTTTGGTTCATTGCCTGCTCTTTTCTGTTTCCTTCCCCCACTCTCCACTAAGTAATTTCTCCTGGACTTAAACTCACTCTTTAGCCTACGTAGTCTTTAAATTCGAAATCCTCTCTTCTGTCTTGTTCTTGTAAGTACCCAGGGCTACATTCCTCTACCACTGGGACCAGCTGGCTACTGGGATCTATCACTGTCTCTTTTTTATGCTTCTCCTGTATGAAATCCTAGTTATCCCCTTTCTTAAAAAATTAGATTTATTCATTTTTTACGTGTGAGTATTTTATCTGCATGTATGTACATGTATTGTGTGTATGCTTCATGCCCAAGGAGGTCGAAGAGGACATTGGATCCCCTGGAACTGAAGTTACAGATACTTGTGACATGTTAAATATAAGTTGCAGTATCTGTAGATGCTAAGAACAGAATCCAGGCCCTCTGCAAGAGCAACAAGTGCTCTTAACTGCTGAGCCATCTCTCCAGCCCTCCTGGTTATTCTTTAAAAATAACTAGAATCAGAAATGCTGTTGTCACATGAGCAGGAAGAATAACATTCTGAGAGTCAACTTTGATCTGTACTGAGTGTTAACAACTAAAGACAGTGAGCTAGGCTTCATTACAGTTAGGAGAGAGCAAAGGGCAGTGCTGGGCCTGGGGAGATGGCTCTGTGGGTGAGGTCCTTGTCACATGCCTCAGGACTGATTTGAACATCCACAACCCACATTAAGTTGGAGCAGTATTATTCATCTATTCCCCCAGTGTTCCTATGGGGAAGTAGGGAGTAATGACAGGAGAATCCCTTGAGGCTCTTTGAGCCAGTAAGCCTGGCAGTCACTGGGAAAAACAAGAAACTGTGTCTCAACTAAAGCAAAGGCAAGGAGGTTGTCCACTGACCTCCATACATGAACCACGGCACATATGTATCTATAGTCACACATAGTAATAGGCGTGTCCACCAGCACACAGACACAAAGATATCTGATATGCAAACAACCTCTGTGAAAGAGTTCTTTGACCCCTGTGGTGGTTTATATATGCTTGGCCCAGGGAGTGGCACTATTAGGAGGTGTGGCCTTGTTGGAGTGGGTGTAACCTTGGAGGAATCGTGTCACTGTCAGGGTGGGCTTTGAGACCCCCCCCCCAGCTTCCTGGAAGACAGTCTCTCCTGGTTGCTTTTGAATCAACATACAGAACTCTCAGTTTCTTCTCTAGCACCATGCCTGCCTGGATGCTGCCATGCTTCCTGACATGACCATAATGGACTGAACCTCTAAAACTGTAAGTCAACCCCAATTAAATGTTTGACTTTATAACAATTGCCTTGGTCATGGTGTCTCTTCATAGCAATGAGAACCCCAACTAAGACAACTCCCACAGGGATCTCAACCCACAGTTTGAGAACCACTGCATCAGGTGATCACACTAATGCAGCTGGAGGTGCTGAGTTTTGTGGTCCTGTGAATACGATTGCTCTTCAGAGCAATTTTGACGGGGAACTTAGTTTGTGAGCTATACAAAATAACACTTTTACATATATGTATAAATATCATGGCACCCTGCAAGACAGCTGGTCTCCTGTCTTCAGAATGACCTTGGCGTTTACAGCCAGCTTTGACTTAGTAATTTCTAGCCATGGTCATTTAAGGATGTAGCATCCACAAAAGCCATGCTAAAGAACCTCGGGGAAGGAAGGACTGTGTCTTCTTTTCAGGGAACAAGAATTTCTTGGGTATTTAAGATTTCCCTGAAGAACCGTACACACACGTGGAGGCTGCAGGAACAGATTTGTATGTCTCAGTAGCTGCCAGCGCCTATTTAAATGTGTGTGTGTGTGTGTGAGAGTGTGTGGTGTGGTGTGTATGTGTGTGTGATTGTGTGTCCTGTGTGCCTGTACATTGTACAGACACGTGCCAGTCATAGCATGTAGAGGTCAGAGGTCAAGTACCAGTCCTCACCTTGTTTGAGATCAGGGTCTCTCTCTTGTTTTATCTGTCAAGCTAGCTGGCCTGTAAGAATCCAAGGAGACTCTACTTCCCACCTCACAATAGGAGTACTCACATTATAGATGCACGTTGTTGTGCCCAGCTGTTACATGGGTTCTGGGGATTTGAACTCAGATCTTGAAGCTTCCATGGCAACCACTTTACCTACAGAGCCATCATCACAGCCCTAGGGTCTTAAGTTTTACAGTTTTAGATATGCCCTTATTGCCTGACTCTAAGCTCATATAATTTAGTTTTCATTTTAGTTTTTGGTATAAACTACCCTCTGCTCTTTGAGCTTAGATTTTCTTGGTTCTGTTTTGTTTTGTTTTACAAGACAGGGTTTCTCTGTATCCCTGGCTATATGACTGTCCTGAAACTTGCTCTATAGACCAGGCTGCACTCAAACTCCAGAGATCTGGCTACCTTTGCCTCCCAAGTGCTGGGATTGAAGGTGTGTGTATCACAATAACCAGTTCTAGATCCTTCATTTTTATACATAAGAGAGCATAGTGCAGTAAAATGGCACCCCAGGTATTAGATTAGTAGTTAGAGTATTAAAAAAATCCAATATTATTTCTTTTGTTTATGAGCCAACTTTTATTTATAACCAGCAGTGGTGGCCTTTAATCCCAGCACTCAGGAGGCAGAGGCAGGCAAATCTCTGAGCTTGAAACCAACCTGGTCTACAAAATGATTTCCAAGACAGCCAGGGCTACACAGAGAAACCCTGTGTGGAAACAAACAACTTCATATTTAACATGAGGAGAATTTTTTCAATCCATCACCCAGACATTTTTCCCTAAAGCAAAATAATCTGAGTGTGTTTGAGTGGCATCCTGCAAGAGCTCATGTTTTGAAGCTCTGACTGCCAGTGCTTCTCAGTGTGCTCTTCTTTGAAGAGAGGATGGTCTCTACAGGTACAGGTCAGTTAAGATGATGTCATAGTGGGGTTGGGAAACCTCTAGCCCAATATACGTGGGGTTTTTTTTTTTTTTGCTTTATTTTCTGTTTTTTGTTTGTTTGTTTGTTTATAAAATGAGACATGGGACAAACTTGATCACAGACCCACGCACAGGGAGAATATAATAAGAAGATGAAGGAGAACCAAAGTAATACTTCTTTAAGCCAAGGAGCCGCAACAACTGCCAGCAAACATCTGGGAGAGGGGCCCAGATGCTGCCCTCAGAAGGAAGCAGCCCGCCAGTGTGCTCGCCAGTTGTTTAGGCAGCACTAGTGTGTGAGCACACTAGTCCACCTCTGCAGCTAAGGTAGGGACAAGTCAGCATTTTGTCCTTATGATCCCCTTTTGCCATAGAAAATTGCATATGACTTTGGACATAGAGATATATAAAATAGAAGATTACCAAACAATCACTGATAGTAAATCAGAAAAACATATTTAAAAATAACTCTTTGGTACATTTTTTAAATAGGATAATATAATTTTCCCAGTTATTAAAGACAAAAGCAGGTCTGGAGAAATGGCTCCGTGGTTAAGAGAGTCTTTCTCTTCCAGAGGACCTGAGTTTTGCTCAGGCACCCGTAACTCCAGCTGCTGGGTACCTGATGCCCTCTGCTGGTCTCTATGGGCACCTCAACAGATGGCACATGCTTCTATGAACACATACACACATCTACACATAAAAATAAATCTTTTTTCAAAACTAAAATAACAACAAAATAGATTTATATAGTAATATGTTGTATGTGTTATTTTTCCACAGAGTATTCAATCTTGGATGCATATCTGAGACTGAAGAGTGTAGAGAGTCTTCTGTGGTTTTGAGCTGGTTGTATTTTGTCAATGTTGAGAACATGGAGTCACAAAGATATGTAGTGCAAAAAGACAAAAGTGTTTTTAAGACCATTTCTGAAATTGTTGGGAAATCTGTGCTATCTTCTAAGCCAAAATTAATTTAACAATTTATTAATGAAACTCAGCACATTTTAAAATTATTTTATGCATATGTGTGTCGGTGCCTCCAGAGGCCAGAAGAGAGCACTGGATCCCCTGTGGTTGGAGTTATAGACAGTTGTGATCTACCATGTGAGTACTGGGAGTTGAACCTGGGTCTTTTGGAAGTGCAGCCAGTGCTCGTAACCACTGAGCCTTCTCTCTCTCCAGCCTCTCAAACAGCAAGTTTTAAAACCAAACAGCCTTAAGACAGTTTAATACAACGACCTAGTAATTTGATGGTTACAAGCTGAGAAATGCTGGTACCGAGATATTAAAAGCTTTGTTTTCCATAACTAAACTGCCATGTTCCTGTCTTAATTACTTTTCTATTGCTGTAAAGAGACACCATAACGGAAGCAACTTATAGAAGAAAGAATTTACTGGGAGGTTGCTTACAGTTTCAGAGGGTGTCTTAGGGTTTCATTGCTGTGAAGAGACACCATGACCATAGCAACTCTTATAAAGACAAACATTTAACTGGATCTGGCTTACAGTTTCAAAGGTTTAGTCCATTATCATCATGGCAGGAAGCATGGCAGCCTGCAGGCAGACATGGTGCTAGAGGAACTGAGAGTTCTACAACTCAATCCAAAAACAGCTAGAAGGAGACTATAATTCCATATTGGGCATAGTTTGAGCTTATGTATAAGACCTCAAAGCCCATCTACACAGTGACACACTTTCTCCAACAAGGCCACACCTACTCCAACAAGGGCACACCTACTCTAACAAGGACACACCTCCTAATAGTGTCACTCCCAATGGGCTAAACATTCAAACACACGAATCTACAGGGCCAAACCTATTCAAACCACCACAGAGGATGCCATCATGTTGGCAACAGAGAGACAGGCAGGCAGGTATAGCCCTGGAGCAGTGGCTGAGCTAACATACGTGTATACAACCGTGAGGCAGAGAGAGCGCTAACTGGGAATGCCATGGTCTTTTAAAGTCTCAAAGCCCACCCTTAGTGACACAGCTTGTCCAACAAGGCCACACCTCCTAGTCCTTCTGAAACAGTTCTACCAACTGGGACCAAGTATTCAAATGTGAGCCTAGGGAGACATTCTCATTCAAACCCTCGTAGTTCTTTTAAGAGCAGAAATCTTTGTCTGTCAGTAAGAACACGTTGAAGGTGACTGTTCTAGAGGACAATAACCTATGCTACCCTGGAATCTGAGCCTGGGTGTGTCAAACAGCACTCACTGGCATTGTGTGGCACGGCGGCATATTCAGTGCAAGGTGTGCATGTTGTCAGTGCTCAGAACCAAGGCTGAAGCGAAGTGTGTAAAACGACAGGGCTGAGAACTTGGAGAAATGCCTCGGATTCATTGCATACTTGACTTTGAGTCACTTTTAGGTTGACTTGCATTTAGAAACCTGTTAGGTCATCAAATTTCTCATGACCCCCACCATTCAGCCATCACATACACAGTCTAATAAGCTGTGACCTCGTTAGTAGATTAGGACTCATCACACCTCGTGCTTCTGGAACATATGAGAGAATCCTCACGCATCCCACAAATACACAACATGACAGCAAACCAAATGTTCGCTAGGGATCTGAATGCCACAGATCGCCAATGTTCAGATTACAAAGTTGTCCTCGTTAGGATTACTATTGGCTGTGATGAAACACCATGACCATTGGCAACTTGCAGAGAAAGGGTTTGTTTGGCTGACATAGTCCTTGGAGGAAGACAAAGGCAGGAACTCAAACAGGACTGGAACCTGGAGGCAGGAACTGGTGCAGAAGCCATGGAGGGGTGCTGTTTTCTGGCTTGCTCCTTATGTCTTGCTCAGCCTACCTTCTTGTAGAACCCAGGATCACCAACCCAGGGGTGGACCCACCCACAATGGGCTTGTTCCTTAACCCATCAATCACTAATTAAGAAAATGTCTACAGGGCTGCCTGCAGCCAGAGCATATGGAGGAATTGTCACAATTGAGAGTCCCTCCTCTCTGATGACTCTGGCTTGTGTCAAGTTGACATAAAACTAGCTGGCACAGATGTCAGCTTGTTAAAGCTTCTGGGGGCCTTCAATGTATAGCCTTGTGCAAGTAGAGCATGTTCAGAGAAACCTTGCTATGGCATGGAATGTCCTTAAAGGATCCTGCCTCTGCCTGTGTTTGTAGAAGCTGTATCCTTTCCTTTTCAAGCTTCTGTGTTGTATAGTGTATTGCCATCATTTTGAATTTTGTCTTTTTTCTTGCCTTTAAATCTGGGGGAAAATCACATTTCTATTCAGCTACAAATTCTCCTCTCCAAAGTTGTAGCTCCCTTTCGATGACCACATGTACAGCTGCACAGAGGCTGCAGAGGGAGGTCAGCGGTGGTTGGCAAACAGGACATTCTTGTTTCCTTTGGCTTGTTCACATGAGGAGAGAGGACAGCACCGCTTTGAAAGGAAAATAGGGTTGAATTTGTTAAATGGGCATAACCAGCCTTCTCTCCCCAAGAGTACAACAAGGAGGTGACCCTTTGGAGTGACTGACTCTTAGTTTTGTTCAGTGATGAAAGCACAGAATCTCAGCACAAAATCAAGGCCAGGCTAACCTTTCAAAGCCTTTGTGCTATTCAAGACTATTTACCTGAGTTGGCAGGTAAAATTATGGCCTGGAGATGAAAACATGGAGGGAGGCAAACAAAAGAATTAGTGCCCTGTTCAAATTAGATTTGCCGTTGAAGCAGAGAAACCTTTGCCTGTTCGGGCTGCTGAGGGCACCTTCAGGGGTCTATGGCCAGGGACAAGGTTGAGAAGCAGCAAATTATTACTATGTTTCAGCAAGGGCTCTTATCTATGCCTGTTTCCAAATCTGCCCAAGCCAGAAGAGCCCAAGAAATTGTGGGTTCAATAGGGCCACTGCATTTCAAGTGACTTCTTGTTGTTTTTTTTAATTTTTGTTTTTGTTTTGTTTTGGGTTTTTTTTTGGTGTGGATTTGGTAACTATCTGGTTTGCCAGAAGACCTGCAAGTTTTGCTTCTGGGATGCTTTTGCTTTTTATTTTATTAAGTTTATCTTATTATTTTTATATGTATGGGTATTTTGCCTGCATGTATATCAGGGCACCACATACATACCTAGTGCCATGGAAGCCAAAAGAAGGGTCTTTGCTTCTTTAACTAGCAAGGAAACAGGCAAGAATTACCACACACACACACACACACACACACACACACACACACACACACACACACAAAGTAAAGCGTCTAAAAAACAGCTCTGTCACACTGCTTCCAGTGGCCTTTGAAGGGGCAATAATGGAATCGGTGACTGAGCGCTAAGCCACTCTGCATGACTCATTAAACTGCCATTTTCGACGCTTTGCCTCGCACTGTACAAATGATAGAATCCTATTACAATCTATGCTAAGCTTAGGCGCTTTTTATCTGGAAAGCCTTGTGGTCCCAGCACCCACTCAGCCGTGAGGACAGACATCATTTGAAACACGGACAGTCATTATGGAGCTAAACTTGACAAGCCACTGGGGCATGAGCCAGCAGCCCAGGCCCCTTACGTTGGGATGCACAGTTAATTACCACTTTTTTATTTATTATCTTTTCTCCCTCATTGGATACAGCTGACCTGCTACTTCCTGTGATGAGACCGGGGACGTAGGGCGGGAATGAATAATTTTTAAATTATGAAGCAATTTCTTTGTTACAAACCTGGGCTCAGATGTAAATGCTAATCATTGCCTCCCCCCCCCCCATGGTGCCCTTTGAACTTAAAAAGATACTTGTTTTTCTCTCCTTCAGCCAGGGCGAGTGGGTCAGACACGTCTCATCCTTGGCAGTCTCTGGTGGTTTTTTTTTTTTTTGCCCTTCCTAAGGAATCGGCCTTCCTGCCCAGTGACTTTTCATGACCCAAAGTTTTCTTAAAACCTTCTTGATATTAGTAAATCCCACAGCCTACTCCACTCTGCCAACTGACAGGCTTGTTCCTCTGTTCACCTTTCACCTGGGGTTCATCCAAGGAGGTAAGGACTTTCTCTTTCGAAGTCTGTGGGTTTGAGTGGAGCTGGGCTGAATGAATCAACAGGTTTGGAAGTCATTTTTAATTCCTCCTTATTCAGTGGCTCCCTCCATTATGCAGGTCTTGCTCCCCCCCCCAAAAAAAAGTCATTCTTGGGAATTCTGTCTTTTGTCTTTGTTCCTGGTGAGGCACATTAAGAGTTTGAGGCCAGCAAAGCACTGTCAACTGCTGCGGTAGGTCCTGAGTAACTTCATGGGATTCTGTCCTGGGAAGAGGCTGGATGAGCAGAGGGGTAACAGCCATCTGGGGGAGGGGTTCAGGCTGGAGTGACCAGATCCAGAAATACTGCATTGACAGCATTGTCATACTGGAAAAAGGACTGGCCTTGTGTCCCTGCATGTGTCTGAGGATGCCTCTTGATCAAAAAGCAAGCTTCTAACTATGAAAGCAATTGATCTTCTTGTAGGAAATCTCTTAGAATATGTAAAAATGAAAACCAAATGCTAATCCTATGGTTCACAAATATCTAATACTTTTCTCATGGACATTGCTCATGCTTGTATAATATCAGATCCCTTACCTAACCGAGATCCATTTTTGTTGAGAGGAATGACTATCATAGGCAGGAGGATCAGAAATTCAAGCTATAACTGGACTGTATAATGACATCAAGGCCAATGTGGGCGACTTCGGGAGACCCCGTTGTAAAATAAAAATAAAGTGGTAATAAAGTCAGGGAGGTAGAGTTGTGTGGTAGAAGTTTCACTTAGCATTTCATCTACAAGGCCCTAGGTTCAGCTCCTAGTACCAGGGAAGGAAGGAAGGAAGGAGGGAAGAAAGAAAAGAAAGGAAGGAAGGAAGGAAGGAAGGAAGGAAGGAAGGGAAGAAAGAAAGAAAGAAAGAAAGAAAGAAAGAAAGAAAGAAAGAAAGAAAGAAAGAAAGAAAGGAAGGAAGGAAGGAAGGAAGGAAGGAAGAAAAGAAAGAAAGAAGGAAGGAAGGAAGGAAGGAAGGAAGGAAGGAAGGAAGGAAGGAAGGAAAAGAAAAAAGAGAAATAACACTAGCTGACATTTACAAAGCCTTCTAGATCTCCTAAGTACCTGCCAGTTGACTCACTGAGTCCTTGTGGCAGCCTATAAGAGGCACAGGTACTATTCTCACTTCAGTGGCTGGGACTAAGTAGGAGCTTCTCCAAAGCCACAGCCAGTAAAGCTGGACTCAGAATCTGAGTTCTTAGTACTTCTGATCATTTCTCACACTGTATTGCCTAAGATACCATCTCTGGAGCCAGGGTTCCATAGCCTATGTAAGGCAACGAACTCAGGTGTTCTTTGCTTTTCTGACACTCCAAACAAAGCACCTGTCTGGGCTGGAGCATTTTTGTCGCCCATTTCTGAGCTAGCAGCGCAAGACTCCACCAGGGCAGCAGGCTAGTCCACATTTGAGACTGAAATCCTTGATTTACAGTAGTGACTTTTAAGAAAACATTTGGATCAGAGGCATTCTGGTTATCTGTGATGCCACAGGATGGAGGAGTTCCTGATAGCTTCCTCCCAACGCTCTGTCTTCACAGTGTTAGATGGAAGAGGCTCTTGGGAGTGGGAAAGGAGCCAAACTGTAGTCCAAGCTAGGAGTCCTGTAGATGATTTAATATTTGTGTCAGAGGTGGGGAGTACACGTGCCATGGCAAGTGTATGGAGGGAAACTTGAGGGCATTGGTTCTCTCCTTCCACCATGTTGGTCCCAGAGATTGAACTTCAGGGCTGGCGGTAAGCGTGTTTACCTGCTGAGCAATCTATGTGGCCCTGTTTGTTTGCTGTTGGTAGGAAAGCTTCTCACTGTCTTCCTAGGAGATTGGTTAACTGAGGGGTGGACTAGCCCTTCAACCGAGGTAGGTGGGCAAATTCTGACATGGAAGTGTCCTTTTAAGTAGAAAACCATTTCAGAGTTGAGCCATCATATGACCCGTTGTAGAAGATGTGTAGACATGATTTCCTCTAAAGAATGTGTTGGTGAGAGAGCTTTTCAACGTCTGCTCTGTGCATATTTTATCACTTGAAAGCATCCATGAACATCTATTCCTGTGAAAATTAACAGAAAGCTGCTAGGGTTTGGCTGTGGAGTTTCCCTTGCCAAAACTCAGGTTGACATTTGGTTGTCAATGTAAATAAAGGTTTGGAAGGGTGGGGGAGGGGCAAGAGGTCATTAGGTGACCTTTGGAGGCGTCACTCTCAGGAATGCATTTATGCAGTGATGCTTTTCAAGACTTCCTGGTGCCTCTCACACTCAGGGCCTTCAGTTGGTACTTCCGAGGTGGAGGCAGCATGAGGCTCCTGACAGCAGCAGCTACTCCATCTGGAACTTTTCAGCCTTTCAAACCGTAAGCCAAGCTTTTTTCTTCCCAGTTAAGCATAGTGGAAACCTTAAGCTGGCCTCAGTGATACTCCTACCTTAACAAGGCCACTCCTTTTAATCCTTCCCAGTCACCAATGAGTTTTCAAATGCCCAAGACTTACTAGGGATATCTCATTCAAATCACCACAGTCTGAGTTGCATTATAACGGATAAGCATAGTGGATACTGAGTTAGCATTATAACGGTATAACTATACTCTACACTATTGCCATATGTATGTGGATGGAAATTAAAGAGAGCTTGAAGTCATAGTAAAAGAAAGCAGATTTATCCCTTTGTGATCTTCCACTGTGGACACAATGTGACCAGCTCCTGCTGGCCCCATCCCCCTCCTGTTGCCATGCCTTTCCCACGTTGATGGATGGTACTCTCAAACCTCAATGGACTCTAGAAAAGGAACATCCATAATTATGTCTGTTATTCAAGGAGAGGGTTCAGAAGTTGTTGGCTAACCTATACAGGGGAGTTGATCCGATGAGACAGACTGTCATGAAGGAACACTGTGACAGCCCAGCCACAACCTCCGGCCTCCACAACTTACGCTTCTAAAAGAAGTACATAGTCCTGGTCTCAGCCTCTCAGTTCAGCTCTAGGAAAGGCCCAACAGGAGAGCACAAACTCTCAGGATACAGGACTGGCAATTGTGAGAGTAGAATAGGAACTATCTCTTATTTAACATCTGTATTATATGTCTTTAAATTTTTAATTGGCCCCAATTCTTATAATATAGAACCCCTTAATACACCTACCTTGTAAAAGTTATAACTAATTTAATATCAGTTTTAAGGGACTATAGTTTTGAATCATTTTCATTCAGTTCTATCTTGCAAGCTTAGACTTTGTAAACAAGTCCTAAACTGCAAAAAGAACTCCATGGTTACTGGACTGCAGATCTGAGACAGAAAAGACTTTTGTCTTAAAAATGTTTGTAGAATTTAGTTGTCATAGGCTGAAAGCTTCAGTACCAGCTGGAAAGAAAGAAGGTGCTAGAAAGAAGGGAATTCATGAACACTGCTGTGCGGCCTGTCAGGTGGACCCACATCTCCGCTTAATGAGACCAACAGAGAAGACACAGATTTATTTTTCCCAGGGCTAAAGATCATTTCCATCTTGCATGGAAAGCCTTGAGTAGTGTTCATTTGTCCACACTTCCTCTTCCGTTCCTCTTTGATCGTATTATTTGAAGACTTAAAAGCAAAATTGTTGCCCGTCCTGTCCTATCGATTCTCCACATAGCAGCGATGCGTCTCAGGCATTGGACAGGTTAGGTACAGGGCTCCAGAACAAACTGTGAGTGATCCCTATGATTGCACGTGCCATTCAAATGACACCCCGTGTGTGTGTGTGTGTGTGTGTGTGTGTGTGTGTGTGTGTGTGTGTAGTGAATCACATCATCCTCCAGCTGCAGCCTACCCTGCCTCCTCTCCTTTGCTGTTGGGATCATCCTTGGGCTTGCTTGGCCTGAAAGGAGCTTTGCCATAGCATATATTGAAGTGACTGGTATTCACTTAGGACCCCAAGACAAGTTCTTAGCACAGAGGAACAGAGGGCAGGGAACAAGAGACAAGGACAGAAGATAGAGGATGAGAGAGAAGGGGAAGGGGACAAAGGAGAGGGGACAGCTGTATATTTTTTTCTCGGAGGGGTGGGACAAAGGACTGCCTCTGGATAGAGAGGAGACAGACATGGCCCATGGGCAAATGTCAGTTTCTAAAGGGAAAGGGGAAACCCCATGTTAGGACGAGGTATTTCATTTTAATTGGGCATGTTAATTAGGTGAGTCAAAGGTGGCTCTTAATTGCTGGACTTCAGTACTTTGGTAGCTGGACCTTGGTAGTCAGACTTAGGGGGAGGAAGCAGACAAATGAGGGCATAGACTTTGGTGGCTACCTTTTCACAAGGCTAAGGGAATGGAGGAGAAGGGCAAGGCCTGCCAGAGCCATGTTTGCCATACATGGGCTAACTAGAGTCCCTTCCTATATCACTTAGCTTGGGAAATAAGTGGGCTGGTCCCTGGTTGAAATAATTAGTCATTCTGACTTGATGGCCTTGTTATTTTAGTCATTTTGACTTGATGGTTTGGACTTTTATAAAAAGAAAGTCTCATAAAATGTTCAGGGAAAGGGAAATAGATCATATTTATAATGTATTTAGTGGGGGAAATGTGAGGTGAATTTCTACAATCGCAGAGAGAGAGAGAGAGAGAGAGAGACAGAGAGACAGAGAGAGACAGAGAGACAGAGAGAGACAGAGACAGAGAGAGGGAGATAGAGAGAGACAGAGAGAGAACACCCAGGTGTCAGGAAGTACGCCTTTATTCTCACTCAGGAGGCAGAGGCAGGCAGATCTCTATCTTTAAGGCCAGCCTGATATATATTGTAAATTCTAGGCCAGCCAGGACTACATCGTAAAGTCCTGTCTCAACATCTTCCCCCCAACCCCATTGCCCACAGAAGGAAGGAAGGAAGGAGAGAGGGAGGGAAGGAGGAAGGAAGAAAGGAAGGCACTTCCACCCACCCACAGAAGGAATCAGTCAATCAAACTTTAAAGAGAGCTCATGATGTCTGGAATTGGAACAGCAGGATCCCCAGGGCTTTAACTGTGTGAACTTGCTTTCTCTGATCATTCAGGGCAAATTCATTATGAATTTCCATCCCAGACAACACATGAGGATCACAGGGTGAGCTTGTAAATATCACCAATGAGTCAGCCCCAAAGATGGAGGGTTGGGGTGGGGCCTGGAACAGTCCCCTCAGAGATTTCAATGTTTGCAAGAAGTTTAAAAGACTGGGCTAGCCTGAGCTAGTAGGGAGTGTCCCATCCCCTCGTAGTGAGCAGGAACCCCACTCTCAACCAGGGCCAGCAGTGATAATTATCAAATAAGTAAATCAGCAGCTTTTCAAACAGCTCTTGGAGAAGGAAAGATTTAAGGACCACTGGACCCAGACTCCTGCCCCCTGGTTTTGAAAAGTGGTTGCTCTTTGTTCATAATAGCCTCTTTCCCGGGGGATTTCCCTGGCATTTGGGTGTAAAGAGTATGCATTTTTAAAGCTGTCCAAATACCTATTTGTGCGGCAGACCTTAACTCCTCTCCATAGGCGTCTATGCTTTATCAAGTAAATGATACACATCTAAAAACCTATCTGGAGAGACATTTACTCGAGGGACTGCTATTGTGTGTGCGTGTGCGTGTGTGCATGTGAGCATGCGTGTGTGCATGTGAGCATGCGTGTGTGCATGTGTGTATGTGTGTGTGTGTATGCATGTGCCCTGTAGTCCCCTGACTTACAGGCTAAATAATCTCTTTTAACCATTTTAAATAGTCACGTCTAGCAAGATATCATTTCATTATTCTTACACACTGTGAAGTGCCGTAGTGTAAGATGGGCTCTTTAGCTGTTTCTTCTTATGAATTTCACATTTAATTTTATCTATTTATTTCATTATGAATTTCACATGCTTTATTCAAAGGGAAAAAATTTAGGGACTAGTGAGATAGTTTAGTTAGTAACGGTGCCAAGCCTGCCAGCCTGAGTTTGGTCCCTGAAAGGAGAGAATTGATTCCCTCAAGTTGTCCTCTGACCTCTGTAAGCATGCTGGGACATATGCGCGCGCACACACACACACGGACGCGCAGACACACACACACACACACACACACTTGCATACACTCTCTTCCTCTCTAAATAAACAAATAAATAACTTTTTAAAAAGGAAAAGGGGATTAAATCTTACAGTACTGAGTATGAAACAGGAATATGGTACCAGTTTCTCCCCCATTTTAATGTTGGGGCTTGAGCTCTGTCTGTGCTAGCAAGATACCTCACGATTAACTACAACCCTGTCCCTGGTTTGCCCTTTGACTGGTTGTCTTAGTCATTGTTATTGCTGTGAAGAGACATCACAACCAAGGCAACTCTTATAAAAGAAAGCATTTAACCAGGGCTTGCTTACAGTTTCAGAGGTTTAGTCCATTATCCTCATGGTAGACAGCATGGCAGCAGGCAGGCAGGTGTGTGCTGGAGACGTAGCTGAGAACTACACCTGACCCACAAGCAGAGAAAGAGATCCACACCGAGCCTAGTGTGAGGTTTTTGAAATCTCCAAGCCCACCCACAGTGACACACTTCCTCCAACAGGGCCACACCTACTACAACAAAGCCACACCTACTCCAACAAGGCCACACCTACTAATCCTTCTTAAATAGTGCTACTCCTTGGTGACTAAACATTCAACTATATGAGCCTATGGGGGCCATTTTTATTCAAACCACCACATTGGTTGTAGATTTTTTTTAATTCTTATTCACTTTTCCTTCTGTGAAGCTGGGTCAGTACTGAATTCAAGACACTTGTTCTTTAATGTTCATAGACTCTACCCCACACCCAACCCCTTCTGTCAAGATTCCTGACGTGCTTATTGGAGCAGGTAGAGAATGAATAAGGGGAGATATTTGGGTATGAGAAAGACATCTGGGAGATAAGGAGGGTGTCCTCATGAGTCATGTAACTTCACTAAGACATGGAGTCAGTGACAGAGCATCCTCATGTGTCCCTGGGATGGAGAAGAAGGGGGACAATACTGAGTAGTTATTAAAGTTATAGTCAACTATTCCTACAAGCTCCATCTGGGATCAGCAGGATCTTTGTAAATGCATCTTTGTAGAAAACCACTCTAATAATCCTATGCTTTCCCAGGACTGGTTGTAAGGTGTGTCAAGGTACCTATTACCAATGGCAGAAGTGTATCTCCTTGCAGCATCTGCCTGTCTTCAAGTCTAAGCAGGTCTAGGTGATGTTCAGTGAGTTCAGCTGACTGTCATCTGAGACCCTGCCTCAGCCTGATAAAGGCCCACTTCCTAGTTCAGCTCAAACATCATCTCCCTAAGGAGAGGTGGCTTAGGGCTAAGAAATGCCTCTGTAGTTAAGAGTTCTTACTGCTTTTGTAGAGAACCCAGGTATGGTTCCCAGCACCATGGCAACTCAAACACCTCTAACTCCAGTTTCATGAGATATGATGCCCTTCTGGCCTCTATGGATACTGCATGCACATAGTACACAGACATACACATAAAATAAGAAGAAAAAAATCTCTAAAACAAATAAACAAAGGTGTCACAGCTAATATAAACTATAAGACCCAGGGCTAGACTTTAGGTTGGCCCATCTGATTGCCTGTCTTTGCTCTTTCTTTCTTTCTTTCTTTCTTTCTTTCTTTCTTTCTTTCTTTCTTTCTTTCTTTCTTTCTTCCTTCCTTCCTTCCTTCCTTCCTTCCTTCCTTCCTTCTTTCTTTCTTTCTTTCTTTCTTTCTTTCTTTCTTTCACATATATGAGTGTGCTATCTTCAGATTCCATTACAGATGGTTGTGAGCCACCACGTGGTGCTGAGAACTGGACTCAGGAAGAGCAGCCAGTGCACTTAAATGCTAATCCATCTCTCCAGCCCTTCTGTTTGTTTGGGTTTTTTTCAATAGCAATGGATTAATTGACTCTGGGTGACATAAGCATACCTGTTAAAGGTTACAGTCTCCAGATGATGAAAATATACTTCTTCATACTTGTATTATGTAATTGTATTAGTCATCTACCTTTTGACACTGAATGAAAGACATTTTTATTGTCTGTATGTCCAAACTTAGCAGTGTGCATTTCATCCAGTTGGGTGATGAGTTTTTTGGGCTTTGACTTTCCCAGTTCAGAAATGTGAGTCTCAGATTTTGGACCTAGGACATTGCTCCACAGAGCTGAGGGGTTGGGGTGGGGGTGGGGGGAGATCCCTTCATGTGTGTTGTACTTAGTCCCAAGAGTTTCCACCTTAGAGCTCCTCTGTCTCCAGAGTTAACCTGTATAAGGGCTGAAGAGACATATCAGCACATAAAAGCACTGACTGCTTGTCCAGAGGACCTGGGTTCAATCCCCAGCATCCACAAAGTAGCTTATAACTATCTGTAATAAGTTTTAGGGGATCCAATGCTCTCTCCTAAGGTACTGACCATGTATATAATGTAGAAATATACATGCAAGAAAAACACTCATACACACATAACAATTTTTTAGAAATTAACAAATTTAACTTAACCTGTATAGAGGCAATAGTGGCATACAGCTTCACGTTGACAGCTTTTCCAGAGCAGCTCTCCCCTTGATGCTGTGGGACAGCCCTATCCTGCAACACATGCAGGCAGAAAGCCTACAGTGCTGTGGGACCCAGGTCATGAGCTGAGCTTCATTGTCTCCTACCAAAGTAGTCACAGTGTAGACCCTTGTCCACAGAGTCACAGGTCTCGTGTTGGAAACAGGCCCTTTGTTTATAGTCTGGGCCAGCAGCCTCTCCTCCCTCTGCACCTCTGGCCTGTACTTGTGTGCAGACTTAAGCAACCTGATGACTGTTTGACAGTCTGAGACCTGGGTGAACTGGTTATCACAGGAGACACTTTGAGTTGGTACATCTGGGGATGTTGGACCATTTGTCAAAGCAATAGAGGTCCCCTCAAGGATGGATATCCCATACAATGCCAACGTTCTTGGGCTTTTTTTTTCTCAAACATAAAGTTCATCACCTTTGGCTCTTGCTTCTTTGTGATGGCAGGGGGCATGGCCATCTTCTTTTCCTTGGTCATCTTTTCTTTGGGATCTTGCACAGCTTGAGGAGAGCTATTTATCTGTTGATACAAGGCATCCCTACAAGCATCGTCTAGGACAACACCCACTTATAATCCAGTTTCTCTGGGTCCAGGCATAGCTGAGTTGCTGTAGCTGCAAGGCTGCATTCCAGATATTCAATGGGCCTGTGGTCTCATCCAGGCTCAGGTGGGAGGGAGCCATTTCCTTGATCACAAGCTGTTAGCATCAATGAGTGTCCCATGGGTGGTCACACTGAGGACTTGGATTTCTTGCTGACTAGTGGTGAGAGGCCCACACTCAGCTCTGTGCTGTGTGACTTCTCTCAGCATGAACTCTCGTTTCCTCAAAGCCTCCAAGCAGGGGAGTCTCCTCAGAATGCAAGCGTTTCAGTTAGATGTAATAAGATCACAAAAGTAGCACCCTATCATCATAGTCTGATGGTAGAAGCAGGTTCCAAGGCTTAGTGGGGCAAGGACATCACATCTTGGGCCCTGGTAATGGGATTGGCTGTGCAGTCTATAACACTAATGTTTTGAAATTTTAGACTATGCATAAAGCTTCTCTAACACTGTATTATTTAAAATGTATTGTTTTTTAACATTAAAAAGAGTGGGGTCATACTTGAGCATTCTTGTGATCCCAGCACTTGGAAGGTGGATGCAGGAAAAAGAGCTCAAGGATACTTCATTTATATAGCTGGTTCCAGACCAATTCGGGCTACATAGGACCCTGTCCCAAAATAAAGCAAATCAAACAAATAAATGAACAACATAATACTTTAAAACCAACAGGAAGCATTATCTATAAATGACCCTACATTGGGTTAATTTTTCTGCTAGAATACATTAAGTAAAACTTGATAGCATGTAGCTGTGGCCCCTAGCACTCAGAAATGAGGCAGGATCTCTGAGCAAAGGAATTCAAAACCAATTAGGCAGCATAGTGAGATCCGAGAGAGAGAGAGAGAGAGAGAGAGGGGGGGGGGGGGAAGAGCCAACCAACTAAACAAACAAGCAAAACAAAGAAAGAAAAAGATTTTTTTGTCCAGTATTTTTCCAGAAGGTAAACTGTGTTTAGTAAGGCATGCAAATTGCATCTGGACAGCCCCAGACCTGATGCTGCAGCTCAGTGCAGAGCACAGGCTGAATATTCTTTGGCCTTGTGTTAAACTCCAGCCCCAAAATGTACACAGACATTTTTGTTTTAAAAAAACAAAACAAAAACCCCAAACAAACAAACAAACAAACAAAACCCTTACCCTAAATAGGCAGAGAAGGATCCTAAGGTTAAAGAACAGATTAAATTATAGCCCTGGTCTGTAAGGTCAAGTTCAGTTCCCAGCACCTAGCTTAGTATTTCACAACTGCCTATAACGCCAACTCCAGTGAGCCAATGTCTTGAACTATAGAGGCACTTGTTCTCCTGTGCACATGCGCATGCACACACACACACACACACACACACACACTTTAAAATAATAAAAATAAATCCTTAGGGGGCTGGAGAGATGGCTCAGTGGTTAAGAGCATTGACTGCTCTTCCAGAGTTCCTGAGTTCAATTCCTAGCAACCATCTGTAATGGGATCTGATGTTCTCTTCTGGTGTATCTGAAGACAGTGTACTCACATATATTCATACACATGAAGCAAACAAATAAACAAATAAATAAATGTTTTTAAAAAAATCTTGCTGGGTGGCGGTGACGCACGCCTTTGATCCCAGCACTCGGGAGGCAGAGGCAGGCGGATTTCTGAGTTCGAGGCCAGCCTGGTCTACAGAGTGAGCTACAGGACAGCCAGGACTACACAGAGAAACCCTGTCTCGAAAAACCATAAAAAAAAATTAAAAAAAAAAATCTTTAAAAATGAAACTTGCATCAGTTGATTCTTTGGGTTTTGCTTGTTTGTTTCTTTGTTTTGCTTTGGTTTTTGTTGTTGTTTGTTTTTAAGACAGAATTTTTTGTTGTCTTGAGTATCCTCAAACTCTATATAGGTAAGGCTGGGCTTGAACTCAGACTGGCCACCTGCCTCTGGCTCCCTTGAACTGGGATTAAAGGTATGTGCCACCACACCCAGATATATCACTTGATTCTTCAGAGCCAGATGGATAACAATCAGCCTATGCCACTGAGCTTTCCAGAACTTCAAAGCCTATAGGCTCAAGGACTTCCGAGACCTCACTAGGGATTTCAGGTGGATTCTTCTACCCACCCGTAGCCTGTTGCCATGGCACCTTAGTTCAGGGCCATCTGTGGTGTGGCAAATGCTCCTAGAATATCAATCACATACCAAGGACCAAGTTCTCTCAGATATCCAGACTAGGTCTGGCTCAAATCCAGTTGGGCCAGTTTCTTATTTTTGTGAATTTGGAGCTGGGCGGCTCCCACTTGGGCAGCCACCACCTGCCTCTCACCTTCCTGAGCACTTCGGAGGAATAGACCTTGGTACTGGGAAGGGAGCTGGACAGGCTGCAGCCTGCTTCCACATCTGCTCCTCTGGCCATCGCTCTCTTCCACTGTCCTAAGCACTCACTGGTTTATGATTTGCAAGTACTTTATACTTTTTAATATTTACAGTGCAGCCATTGGCTGTAGAGAGGATATCTTGTGTATTGTATGGATGCATCAGCTGTCAATTAAAAAGCCTATGGCCTATAGCTCAGGCAGGAAATAGAGGTGGTACATCCAGGTGAGAGGAAGGATTCTGGGATAGAGCCAGGGTGGGAAGATTTGTCAGGAAGATGTGAAGAGACAAATGGACACATGGTACCTGAGCACAGGTGTCTTAGTAAGGGTTTGTATTCCTGCACAATACATCATGACTAAGAAGCAAGTTGGGGAGGAAAGGGTTTATTCAGCTTATACTTCTACATTTCTGTTCATCACCAAAGGAAGTCAGGACAAGAACTCACACAGGGCAGGAACCTGGAGGCAGGAGCTGCTGCAGAGGCCATGGAGGGATTCTGCTTACTGGCTTGCTTCCCCTGGCTTGCTCAGCTTGCTTTCTTATTGAACCCAGGACTACCAGCCCAGGGATGGCACCACCCACAATGGGCTGGGCCCTCCCCTTCAATCACTAACTGAGAAATTACAGCGGGATCTCATGGAGGCATTTCCTCAAGGGAGGCTCCTTTCTCTGTGATAACTCCAGCTTGTGTCAACTTGACACACAAAACCAGCCAGTACAACAGGTGGCCAGCCATGTGGCGGTATGTAGGTTAAAATAATTAGGTCATTTTAGTACTGATCTAGTCAGAGAAGAGCCTAGCTATATGGCCAAGGTATTTGTAAATATATCTTGAGTCTGAATCTTATTTCTGGGAGCATGGGGCTGGGAGGAAGAACCAGGTCTATCTTCTACAGTCAGCTTTCCTTTTGTGTGTGTGTAATATGTACGCATGTTCATGTGTGCACATGTTAACATGTGTGCATATGTGTGCGGAAGCCAGAGGACAACCTGGGTTATTCTTCAGGCTTCATTCATTTGTTTTGTGAGATGAGGTTGCACACTGGCCTGGAACTCACCAATTAAGATAGGCTGGCCGGCCAGTGGACTCCAATGACTTCCTGGTCTCTACCCCACAGTGTTGGAACTACATGTGCGTGCCACTATACCTGGCTTGTAGAATGTGAGTTCTGGGATCAAACTTATGTCCCCATGCTTATAGTGCAAGCACTTTGCTGGTATAGCTCTCTTCCCATTTGGCTTTCTGCAAGTGCAATGGTCACAGTCCTTGTTCATCAGCTGTAGAAGCTAAAAAGTTACAGTCATGCCCTTGTTCCAAGTCTCAGGTGGCCAGTGTGGCAAATGTGGTCATTCTGTCCATGCTTTCTCCCAGTACCATGGTGGCACTTGTTCTCCATGGCATTCCTGGTTTGGCTGAATGATGAGGTTAACAGCGGTGAAAAAGAGTAAGGGGGAGAGAGGATTCCATCCTTGGAAGTGGAATATGGAAGAGGCTGCAGTATCCTATGTGGACACAAGGTGGCAGAGGACCACTGGGCTCCACAGGTCCAGCTCTTCCAGTTAGCTAGCCTGTGGGTCTTGCTTCCTGTTAGCTGTAGGTTAGCCAAAGGTTGTTAGGTCCGCCTGTAAATCTTTAATGAGAAGAAAAAGGCTAGGTGTAGCTATTAGCTAGTTACCCGAGTTTTAAAGGTTTCTTACTTGTGTTAGTTTTACACTGTTATCACCAAATACATGACAGAAACTATTTAGAAACAAAGGTTTGTTTTGGCTCAGGGTTTGAGGGCACAGTCCACCATGGCAAGGAATCTGTGGCAACCTTAATGGCGTTTGTGGCGTCCGGAGCGGGAGGCTGGGACGCCTTACATCTTGGTGGACACCGAAACAGGGTGTTTGAGTCAGTTACCAGGCTAAATTATAAGGTTGCCCTCTAGTGGACAGCTTCTTCCCGAGGCTTTACTCCCCCCACCCCTCAAGGGTTTCAACTTCCCAGAACAGCGCCACCCTGGGGACCAAAGGCCCAAACACACCAGCCTGTGGGAGACTTTCACAGTCAGTCAAACCGTAACATCACCCAAGGCACAAAAGAGGAATTAAAGGCTGAAAAGCAGGCGTGAAAAGAGAAAAGACCCATGACAATACAATACAGAAAAAGGCAAAAATTTCATTTAAATCCCTCTTTTAAAAAAAGAGCTTAAGCCGGGCGGTGGTGGCGCACGCCTTTAATCCCAGCACTTGGGAGGCAGAGGCAGGCGGATCTCTGAGTTCGAGGCCAGCCTGGTCTACAGAGTGAGTTCCAGGACAACCAGGGCTACACAGAGAAACCCTGTCTCGAAAAAACAACAACAACAACAACAACAACAAAAAAAAGAGCTTAAAATTAAACCCATGTGATAGTTCACTTATAAACATTTAATGATAAATGTCATTTAATTCTGACCCTCACCCCCCCTTTTTTTTTTAAAGAAACAAGAGCTGTTTAAGCTCTTTTCCTTTGTTTTCCTGGTGGGAAAACGCTTTTCTTCTGAGTGTAGAAAGAAAGGTATGTAATCTCATGTCATAGGTGGGAAGCAGAGCTCTGTGGTGTTTTGTTTTGGTGCGGTGGTATCTGAGAATGTTGGAGCTAAGACATTACAAATCATGTTGCATGGTGACAATTATCGGCAGAAATGGGCACCTCTTGTGAGTTTGCCTGCGGAGCGAAAGAAGTGAAGGGAAGAGCTGGGTCTACTTTGTTCCAGAAAGCTCTCTTGTAACCATTATTTCAAGACAAATTAGGGACATGCAGTGGCCTAGAAGGAACTCAGACTTTTTCAGAGTGGTCTGGCAAATCCCCTAAAAAGCAATGGGTCCCTACCTTTTTTTTTTAAAATAATTATTTATTTATTTATTTATTTTGTATATGAGTACACTGTAGCTGGCTTCAGACACACCAGATGAGGGCATTGGATCCCATCACAGACAGTTGTGAGCCACCATGTGGTTGCTGGGAATTGAACTCAGGACCTCTGGAAGAGCAGTCAGTGCTCTTAACCTCTAAGCCATCTCTCCAGCCCGGGTCCCTACCTTTAACTGCATGAAATCTAAAGCATTCTTTGAATGACATGATGGCTGGTTATTTAGGCTTCCTGCTACAAGGACTATCCACTGTTAGCATTTTGGTCTATGAGAAGTGAGAGTGGGAGTCACTAACCACAGGCCCGGGAAGAGAGGCCTCTGTACCAAAGCCAAGCCTTCCGAGCCTATGGCTTGGGATCTTGGATGTTGGACAGTATTCTGCTTCTTTAGTCCCTGTTTAAACTGGATTCAACCTCCAAAGGGATGCGTTTACTAAGCTCAGTCTTGATCAGTCCTGATAGTCTACCTGCACTGTGACTAACACATCCATTGTTGGGACCAGTCCCTTGCTGAGGACTGTGAGGTAGTTCTTTGCAAAGGAGACTTGTACCCAGTGTTCAAAATGAGAGGATTCTGGGCCCTTGATCTCTACTGAACGCCCTGGAAGGGAGTCTGAGCAACAGACTAACGCTACAGCTGAGGGTCAGAACCTCCTGTGGCAACTGGTTTGGCACAGTGGGAAGGCGGACTTGGATGGGACTTGGATCTAACTTTAGAGGAAACTTCCTCAGGCCTGCTTAGGAGGAGATGAGTAGAGCCTTGGCAGCTTTAAGAGGGAATAATATGCCACATTGAAGAGGCCGAGGAGAAACCAGTTTGGACACCCTCCAGGCAGCCCAGGAGTGACACTGCAATGCTCTGAACTCAGGAAGCAGAGGTGGGAGAAAGGAGGAGAAACTGGTTTGTGTCAGGACACACTGGCTGAGGCGGTGTGGTGAGGTAGCATGTGACACTACAGACACACTAGCGGCCTGTTGGGAGGTACAGTCTGGGCAGCAGGTTAAAAGAACCCTTTCAGAGATAGGGAAGTCGAAATACACAGGAATGAGTCCTGAAGGTTCTAGATTGCACCAGAGAGGGGTGAGACGTCAGAGTCGGGCACTGAGAACATCACAGGTCTGGTGAGGCCCAGCGTGAGCTGCCTGCCAGAACTCTCAGCTCTCAATCCTTAGAGGACAGTTTTCCTCTCTGCACTTCAAGATGGTCTATAACAGTGTTCCTCAACCTGTGAGTCGGGACCCCTTTGAGGGATCAAATGACCCTTGCACAGGGGTCACCAAGATCATCAGAAAACACAGATATTTTCATTACAATTCATAACAGGAGCACAGTTACAGTTATGAAGTAGCAATGAAAATACTTTTATGATTGGGGGTTGGTATGTGATTCCTCACCACAACATGAGGAACTGTATTAAAGAGTCACACCATTAGGAAAGTTGAGAACAACTGGCCTAGAGTTTCCTCAGAAGGGCCTAGTTGCTGGCCACTGGGCTGTGTTCACTTGCTTGTCCCACCCCACCATGGCAACTTGCCAAACTCAGTCAACATCACAGTGAACGGCACACTGTGTGTGGAGGCCCAGCCATTATCCCTGTTTGTAGGGTACCCAAGAATGATGCTTTTATTTGAACACCTCTGTACTTATAGAGGGATGCTAGGGAGGGAAAGGTGAGAAAAGCATCCCAAACCAAAGAGAAAAATGAGCTTCCCCCAAGCAAAACTGCCACCATTTTCATGGTATTGGTGCAAGTTACAGAAAGCCTCCATCAGTGCAGGCTCCTGTGACTTCCCAGCTGTGCCAGCCTCAGAGAGAGCAGCTGCAGACTCTCTTTGTTTTTCCTTCTAGAAGTTCCTTCATGGTCAATAAGTAGCCTGCAAGTACTACTGCTGCCTTCCTAAGTGAATGGATTCCTTCTGATCCTAACTCTGGTAGTGTCAGGTTTCAGGATCTCGGGATAGTCAACTGTGAAGAACTCTGGTCAAGAGGAATGTGGTAGTTAGCTTAGTGCATCTGCTTGGGTAAGAATGCCCATCTAGCTAATGAAATAACTCTGGGTGTGTCTATGAGGGAGTTTCTGTAAGAGACCAAGAGAAAAGGACAAATGCCGTCCAATCTTTGGCTCCAATAGAACAAAGACTTGGAAGGCAAGCTCACCAGCCTCCGCCAGGGTCTCCGTCCTCTCCCACAATCTGACAGTGACTCCCTGGGCCATAGGCTTTGGGTTTGGACTGGATTCACACCACTGACTTTTAGGGACCTCAAACTTAAATAAAGATGGCAGACTGTAGGGTTTGTTGGCTTTAAGAACCTCACAGGTCAATCCCTCAGCCATCACTTTCTCTGTGTCTGTGTATTCTGTTGGTCTGTTTCTTGGGTGGGCCATGACTGAATCATAAGGGTCTCATGGGCTATGTGCACAACTGAGTATGGGAGGGGCTTCACTGAGTATCAGAGGGTGGGTTAGGAACAGTAGGTGCCAGTCTGTGGAAGGAAAAACAGTATTCTCTCTGGCCCTGTCTGCTGCCCATTACCGCCAACCCCCCCTTTCCTCCCTCCCTTCTTCCCTCCCTCCCCCCTCTTCTTTCTCTCTCCTTCCTTCCTTCCTTCCTTCCTTCCTTCCTTCCTTCCTTCCTTCCTTCCTTCCTTCCTTCCTTTCTGTGTGTATTCTCCCTACGTGGCCTGGCTGATCAGGAACTCACTATGTAGACCAGACTATCTTCCAGCATCTGGTGATTTTCCTGCCCCTGCCTCCCATGTGCAGAGATTTCAGACATGTGACATCACTGCCAGCTAGCCCTGATTTCTGTGGCACCATACTTCTGAGGCAAAAGACCTTGGGTAACCCTGGCTGGCAAGAAAGTTAAAGAGAAAATTTTAGAGCAAGTAGGCTCGTGAGTTAGCCAGGCATTTGAGCCCTGCCTGGGGACAGAAGCAGCAAGCAAGCTGGGAGCTTGGGAAGGGCACCTTGAGGGACTTATCAGAGCAGTAGCCTGAGGTACAGAGGCAGGTAAATAAGTTCTGTTTACCTGATCAACTAACGTCCTTAGATTTGGACCTTAAAATTATAACCTAGAGAACGGGAAAGCCACACGGCAAGGACACAGAGTCCCTGAGAACATGGACTTTCTAATAATATCTTTGTCCCCAGAGCTGGGAAATGAACTGCTTTGTTTGTTCTTCTGGAGACAGCAAGCTCCCTGCTCCCCACCCCCACAGTTTCTTGCTCTTTAGGGTGGGAGTAATGGACAATAGGCTTAACAAAAGCAGCTATGGGTTTTTTGGCTTTTGTTCTAGAAGATTCTGTCTCCATAGTTAAGAAGTCTGATGACCTAACTATAACCAAGGCAGACTTCTTGAAACTAATGTCCTACTCCTGGGCTTTGTACATTGCTATCTTGGCTCTCTAGCTTTTAGTTACTGCTTTAGGTTAGAGGTGAATGGAACCTTGGGTAGTTGTTCTGTGAGAGCCAGGGCAACCCCAGAAAGAATCAGACTTGATGTCTCCAATTAAGTAGGATCTAGAATGTATCAGACAGTCACATGAGGCTAGAGGATTTCACTGTCCAGTAGTGCTTTGGGCTTTACAGTCAGAGCAGGCTATTTCCCAAGCCCATGTGGTCACAGGACCAAGCTAATTGTCTGAGTCAGGTATATAGCTCAGCTTGCCGTCTTTTCCTGGCCCTGGGGTGAAGGAAGATAAAGGGCACCAGAGCTGATACTTCCTGTCTGGAACCTTACACAAAGGGACCAATAATGGTACACAGCTGCCTCCTAGGTTTACAGTGAGGAGAAAGTGGGCTGGCGCGTATAACATGCTCATAAGCACAGTCTGTACCTAGCTGAATGCTATTTAGGGAATGCCTGTCATTTCCACCACTGAAATGAGAAGACTATGAAATAAATGGTGTCCAGGCAAGATCATTTTCAGTAGCTTCTTTTGGGGACTGAAGGAGGCAGGCTAAGGAGGCAGGAGGCCTGGCTTCTCTGATCAAGCTTCCCAAAGAGTCATGGGAGTAACTCTGTGTCGTCCAAAGCTTCAGTCCTTTCACTTGATACGTGATGATGATACAGTTAAGATACAGTGATTACAGCCCGTGTATGCATCCACAGGCAGCTTTATAAGCAAGAAGACACATGCACACAATGGATTTTGTCTTTGGCTAGATTATAATATGAATGAGCCATCAAAACCCAACAAATGTAATAAATAAACCAGCTACAAATGACAGCTGTCACATGATTCCGCTTGAGTGAAGCATCTCAAGCATGAAGAAGGACACAGGGACAAAGCCAAGGCAAGTTTTGCTTAATATTTGCAGTTTCTTTTGGGTGTCTGTATATGTGTGTGTGCGCGTGTGTGCATGTGCAAGCACTCATGCATGCAGGTTGATGACGACATTCTGGAAACAGAGATAATGGTGACAGGACACTGGAATGTGCATAATATCACAGAATTAACATTATAAATGGTTAAAATGGGCAAACTTCAAACTATGTATATTTTACCACTGTAAACACAAAAAGCCAAACAGGGACAGGGTTATAGCTCATTGGTGGGTCATCTGCCCCATAGCAGTATCGGTCTGGGTTCAGTCTACAGGACTTTAGCCACAGGGGAAAAACAAGTCCTGAAATCAGAGAGGAACAAGGCTGCAAATCTGAATTTTCAGAGAAAGCCATAAGGCAGTGACATTGTTCCCCCATAAGGCAGTGACATCACCCCCGTTCCACAGCCTACCCAGCTCTGGCCTGCCAGGAAACAAATGCTGTTCCTCTGCGAGCCTGATGCCCATCATTTCCTTCCTAATGCAGCTCAGGGCAAACTTTCCAGCCCAGTGTCCTGTTCCCACAGCCCTTCTGCCTGTCCTAGGAAACCTTTGCTTCTTTTGGCCCAGGCACCTGTTACATTGCAACTCAGCCTTTCTCTTTTTCTGTATGGCTGGTTGGTGATCTGTGTAGTCCTTCCATGGCCAGGGACGGGCCCTCCTCCTGTTTTGGTGTTTCTCCTCACCCACAAATCTGTGACCAGAAGAAATCCAAACGACCACTTTTAGATGACTCCGTTCTTTGTTCCCTGCTGTGAGCAGCTGTGGATGGCTGTGTTCTCTATCTGGCTTCGCAAACACGTTAAACTTTTACTCTGTTCACCATGACAACTGGACTTTACTTCATCACCCACAACACATACACAGGTAAATCTTTATGAAGCGATACTGTTACTCTATGCAGTACAACCTAAGATTGCAAATGTGCTCTGTTTTTATAACGTCTACATCCTGTTTGAGAAACTCCTTAGAATGGCTAGAGTGGGTGTGTTCATAACTGGCCACTAAAGGGAGCCGATGGGTCAGGACTCATCAAGGAACAAATTGGTCTGGTTTGGAAGTATGGTTGTCTCTGAAACTGACTGGAACCTCAGGACACATCACTTCTCAGTTCCCTTTACAAGTCTCCTTATAGAGGGACCATGGGTGTTGACTCGGTTTATCTATTGAACAGAGTCTACTTAGTTGATTTAACTGGGTAAACATTTTCTTGGCTTAATGTCTCCTGGAGGTTGTTTTAATTTAATCTCTTGTTTTAAGGTAGTTGTTGACCCAATAGTTGCCTTTCCTTTTCTCAGATAAGGATGAAATTTGTGCCCCCTCCTCTTGACTTCTTTATTTCTTATAAAACTATCCTTCAGAAGTGTGGCCTGCTACCTTGACACTTACCTTGAGCCTCATGCAGACTCCCCTGGGTGGGTAGGTTCCACACTCTGTTCCAGGCACCCTCCTATTAGCCCATCAAAGAAGGCTGCCTCTGCTTGCTGTTTTGATTCTTTTGTGGGGAGAGGTGTTACTTATTTTTTAAATTATTTAAAGCTTATAGTGTTGTTATTTCCTTTTCTCTTTCAAATCCACCAAACACTCTCATTATGTATGCCCCCCTGTGTGTGCTCTTTCAGATTCAGAGCCTCTTTTTCTTTAATTATTGTTAATGGCGTGCGTGCATGCGTGCGTGGGTGTGTGCGTGCATGTGTGTGTGTGTGTGTGTGTGTGTGTGTGTATGTGTGTATGTTCCTAAATACAAATACAGCCTGTTCCATCTGTATGATGTTATTTATGTATATGTGTTTCTGAGGTTGAGCATTTGGTATTGGACACCAGTTGATATGCTCTTCCCAAGGGAAGAAGAGCATTCTTTCGTTGCCTGTAGTTCTTTGTCTAGAGTTGGGGCCTCACTGGCTTTCCCTCTTCCACATTAGCATCTCTTTGGTGCATCCTTGTTCAGGTCATGTTTAGGCCGCCATGTTAGTGAGACATCTTGTGGGTAGCTTCTCTGACATTTCCAGCAGACACAGTCCTCACAGCAAACTTCCCGATCCTCTGATGCTTATACTCTTCCTGGACCCTCTTCTGTAATGATCCCTGAGCCTTCGATACGGGAATCATGCTGTAGATGTATCAGTTGGGAATGGGCTTCATAACTCTGCATTTTGATAGTTGTGGTCTTCCATAATCGTCTTTGTCACAAAGAGAAGTTTCCTTGACGAGGGGTAAGGACTACACTTTTCTGTGGGTACAGTGACAAATTTTAAAATGTAGTCAGAGATTGTGCTGGTTTAGTAAAATGGTGGTTGTAGGTTCTCCTCCAAAATCCATGATTTCAGTAGCATGGCTCACCCACTGCTGCCCCCCCACCCCGGGCTCCCGCCCCAGTAGTTGGCTATGTTTCCAGTACCAGGCATGATTTGCTTCTTGTTGTGTGGGCCTAACGCCTAATTAGAGAGCTGTTGGTTAATGTTAAGTGTGCCACTACTGCACTGTGAGGGCTTTTGTGCCATGCAGTTTATAGGCATCAGAGCTGGGTGGGACTACTGATTACTTCCTTCCTTTGAAAGCTTGGAAGTT
>NW_021621359.1:26675-45609 GCF_004785775.1 Grammomys surdaster | reverse complement strand
CCCATTAGGTTTTTCAACCTTTGTTTATGATCATGGATCAATTAACTACATCATCTTTAGTTCTTCAGATGTGGATTGCAACAGAATTCATATTCTGTTACCTCTACCTGTGTCTCTAAGGCTGCTTCTCAAGCTTGACAAATGATGGTATGTTCCCCCTTTGCAGTGGGACAAGAAGTAGACATCTCAGCATTTTGAAGACATTCAGTATATAGTGTTTACCAGAGCAAGCCAGACAGTTAAATGAGCCGTCAGCAAAAGGGATTCTTTTAACTTCATTAGTAGGTGGCAAATTCCTCTAACTTGGTTATTAAATCTTCTTTCTCTACCCCCACCTCAGCAGTCAGGCATGCTAGCCATGGCTCCAAACCTTGCAAGACAGGTTAGGCTGCTGCTGGCTATCATGGTATAAGGGGGATGCCTGTCTGTCTCCTCCTAGAGACTGAGCCAGCCTTGCTAATTAAGAGCAAGCATATCATGGAAGTTTCATGGGCAAGAACACAGAGCCTATTTTGGACCCTTTCCCATTGGCCCCAGCAAGTAGCAATCAATGACTTGCAGGAAGAATGAGCCTCAGCCAAGAGCTGAGGGGACTCTGCTGTGACTTGTGCCTCTATGATTCTGTCCCAGAGGCTGTGGTGGTCAGATTACCCCAAACTGAATGTTGTCCACATCTCACGGAGAATGTGATGGAGGAATCTAGCTTCACTCTCTGTGTTCTTCACCTCCAGGCACCTTCTAAGCTGGCTCCTAAGACTCTGTGATCATGTGCTTCTCTTAGCTTGTAGATACCACAACAGTGTCTAAGTGGCTTCCTTTCCAATCTCCCATTCACATTCAGGCACAGCTCCGCTCTGGCTGGGTTTCCCTGACAACAATAAGCATGATGTGGCTGAATCTTATGTCAGACCTCCATGGACAAGGCTCTGCCAGAAGCCAGGCAGTCTCATGGGTAGACCAGATGTGCTGTCTCCACCCCACCCTTGTCCATAGGTATCTAAGTAGGTTAAGATCTCTCTCTCTCTCTCTCTCTCTCTCTCTCTCTCTCTCTCTCTCTCTCTCCCTCCCTCCCTCTCTGTTTCTCGAAGACAGGGTTTCTCTGTGTAGCCCTGCCTGTCCTGGAACTCAATCTATAGACCAGGCTGGCCTTAAACTCGTAGATCTTCCTGTTTCTGTCTCCCAAGTGCTGGGATTGAAGACGTGTACTGCCACTGCCTGGCCAGAAGTATGTCTCTGGAGCTACCTGATGTCCTGCAGAAGTAACAGTAGAGGATGATCTCATTATGATAGATTTGTTTCATTTTTATGCCTAATTGATCCTTTAGAAGATGCTTCTTTCTAGTCGTGAATACTCTGGCATATGACCTATAGTAGTTCCTCTCAGTAAAGGTTTTGTCGTTATTCTCTAAGGACCTGGGCTGGTCCTCTGACTTACTTGGGCCAATACAATGTCATGGAAATGATGAGGTACCAGATCAAACCCAAGTCTCCAGGATCCTGTCCCTTTATTTCTTGTATGTTTGGATGGCCATGAAAACATGCATAGGCTGGACACTGGAATCACGTGAATGAAATCTAGTCTTCTCTGATGCCTGACCTGAGTGGCTTACAGCGGTAAAAAGATATGAGACTGGCTAAGGTCAGGAGGGCCCCATCACTGATCTCCCAGACATGTGAACAGAGAATGCTTACTGTGATATATTACCCAGGCTTAGGGACTGTTCGTTGGTTATATAGCACCAATACAGGCAGGGGTACTGGACCAGCTCATGAAAGAGTTATTAGGAACAACTTTTTCTGCTAAAGCAGGCTCCTGTACACTGTTCATCTCTTGTATGGCTCTGAGCTAAGTTTCTTCCATGGGTTTTTAACTCTATAGAGATGCCTGATGTCTTTGTAGAAACAGAATAGGTAGGTACACATGAGGAGAAAAGGAATCAAGCAGATGGGAGCCAAAGCCCACAAATGTGACTCCTTGTATTTCCAAAGATTTGGATAACACTGTTGCTATGCAGATAGAGCAGGTCACTGCATGGACCAACATTCATCATGCTGACATTGGACAGAGTTCTTCTCCATATATAGTGGTTAGTGAACGCATAGATAGTTGAAAGGGTTGCTAATGAGCAAAGGCAGTGTTTTGCTCTCCTAATATCAATATGGGTTAGAAACATAGATAAAACTGTGACAGAACACATCCCAGAGTCCAAGACCCTGTGCTCTGGCAACTGTAGGACTATTGTTCTCTTTAGTTGAAGTCTCTAATCTCTGACACACAAAGATAAAGCTAATCTCTACTTTTTTTTTTTTTTTTTTGGTTTTTCGAGACAGGGTTTCTCTGTGTAGTCCTGGCTGTCCTGGAACTCACTCTGTAGACCAGGCTGGCCTCAAACTCAGAAATCCGCCTGCCTCTGCCTCCTAAGTGCTGGGATTAAAGGCGTGTGCCACCACCGCCTGGCAAATCTCTACCTTTTAAAACATTGTACAGACTAGACTCAGTCACTTGCACCTGTAGTCTTAGCATTTGGCAGGCTGAAGCAAGCATCATCCAGACTAGCAGGAGTTTGAAGCTAGTCTGAAATACATGGTGAACTCCAAGTGGTCATCTGGGCTACACAGCAAGACAATTTCTGAACAAAATCCACAACTAACCAACCGAAACCCAAAACCAAACGTAAATAGACAAAGCCAGCAAAACTGAAACAAACAAGCAAAACCCAAAAGGACCAGGATCAAGAGTTTGTAAGACAGACCCTGGGTGTCTGGGTGTTTGATTATGTGTCTGGCCTTATATCCTGACAGTGATTGAATGATATACACTTTACTGATGTTCCTTTGGTCATCAAGGCCGTCCATCAGTCAGTCTCAGTGATTGTACTTCCTAGAGTTGAGTCTTAGAGATTAATTTATAGACAGGAAGGACATAACCATGTTGGCTCTAGTTTCCCAGTGAAACAGATTTCTTCTGCTTCTTTCTCACCTTAACTCAGTCTTTGACTCTAGAGCTCTGACATGCCCTGTGTGCCTTCAGAACAATGGATACCTTCAGTTGGCTCCTAGTCTCAAAGGCTCCTGTGACTTTGCCTCACAGATGTGTCTGTCTCAGTTGCTGGCATGCATGTCCAGAGAGGCCTCTGTTTTGGCTGTAGAAGGACTATTGTGTACTTCTGGCCAGCGACAGAATGAGAACAGAGGAGGTTTCAGAGGCAGCTGCTGAGAGAGCAGCTGTGTGGTGCACTGGGTCTTCCTCACTGGGACTCCCAGGCTCCAAAGGGGTATTCATCAGGGAGGGGGCCAAAGCACAGTCGGACTCTGGGGTGAGCAGCTGGGAGGGGTCTAAGTGTCTGAGTGAATGTAGTCATTTTCTCTCTTCTTACAAGACTGCTGTGATTTAAGTCATGAGCACTGGCAAGTTCTGAAAGCCAATTGTAGAGGAATGCAGGGTTTATAAACATGGGATATGTTGGCTGAGCCTTAGAAAAAGAAGGCTTCTCATTGACAAAGGCATCTTTTCAGAATTATCTTTCGATTGGGAAGCGCAAATTCTACAAGGAGCCTTGTGAGCCCTTGTGACTTAGTTTCTGAGACACCTCCAGGTGAAAAATATGGACTCTGAGGTGATCTCTCGGCCCCGATCCTTCCAGATAGACCCTTTGCAGCTGAGGTAAGGGAAGGGCGACTTACAGTGCAGTTTATACTCACTATGTGGCCTCTGGATCAGCAGCAGTAGTTGGGAACTAAGTGGAAATGCTGATTCCTGGGCCTTTGCTAGACCTTGGCAACGGGAGCCTCAGGGAATGAATGCAGTCTGCCTTCCAGGCGGCACAGGAGTGGCCCAGGAATATATTACACACAGTAGGGACTTGCTTTCCATGGTGTGTGTCATTCCTGGCATTTAGAAAACAGTCATTTCAACTTTGGTCTGTCTGCCAGGGAGTCCCCTGCTGGTAGTTTCTTTGTTGTCTTGGTCACAGCAGCATCCTGTTCCAGGAACTGGCTTCAAGAGGACTCTGGAGATTTTAAATCATGCTATAGGTTCACTCTAGGTTTTTAAAGCTTCCATCTGTAGTTGACACATTACTGGATCAATGTGGCATTGGCAGAGGACATCACACAGTCAAGGCTAACTTCAGAATTGAATGGGAAGTACACTCTATTCTGTTGTACCTCCTAAAAGCACTGGCCCATGGGAAAGCATCCCTGCTGGCTAGAATCCTAGATCGTGTGTGGTCCTTGGCACTCCTGGTGAGCGGAGCTGTGCACTACGTTACAGACACCCTGTAGGGGTCAAGAGCTTCAAGTTCACAGCCACCCACTAGCCCTTTGCATCCTACTGACCTTTGGATCTAAGCCACCCATCCCCAGATCTTCTTTGACCTATCTTTTAACTAAAAACACACTGATGCTAACATCCATCCACAGAGTATACACCGCAGGTATCATACAGGCAGGAAGCGGCTGTCTACCTGTAGGAAGCCTTGTAGCTCCCTCCCAGTCCCCTCTCCCCATCTCCCAGGCAACTCTCTCCTGACTTTCCACAGCCTTAAACGATTCTTTTACACTCATTCATTCAGTCAGTATTCACCAGCCAGGCACTGGGACCCCTCAGTCCTGGCAGATGGTGTTAGAGATCCAAACCCAAAAGTAGGTCCTACTGGGCATGCTGTCCATTGGTATTTTCCCTCTAAGTTACTGAAGATCTCAAGGATTCAACTTGGTGAATACTGTCTTAATTGCCTGCTTATTTACACACAGCCAGTATTTCCTAATAAGCCAGAAGTCTTTGCTGCTTGACACAGGAGGGGCAAGTGGTCCTCCCAGAAGGGATTGGTCTCCTGTGGTGTTAAAAGCCACCCGGAGTAGGAGTAGCTGACAATAGAGCGAGCTTTTGTTCATCTACCTCAGGGCTCTGCTCTTTGTTTAGTACCCAGCCTCATCCTTCCAGGCACTCAAGGACCCACAAACTGGTTCCTTCTAGGATGCAGAGTGGGATGCACCTGCTGGCTTGTTTTAACATTGGCTGGCAGTATCTCTTATGCAGGTCCCATGATTTGAAAATGAGGGGCAGACTTTCCATCCTTTATCAAGTCACCAAAGGACTTAACAGGAGAGGCAGAGGGATAGCTAATCTCCCAAAACTCCCCCAAAGCCCTCTATACCAGACATTCTATACAAGTGTTCAAAACCAGCACTTGGCTTTCTAGTTTCTGTGCCACATCCTTGCCAAATTCCGAGTGGGTAGGTCAGGATACCATCTGACTGCATCATTAACTCTCAGCTCCAAGCGTACTGCTGGGGACCGCAGTGAGAGTGAGCAGGGGGCCTGGATAGGTCTGGAGCACTGTGGGCAAGGGCTCACCACATCCTTTTGGGGTAACATCTCCAACAAATTGTACTTTGGGTATATTTTTATAACCTGCTGGCTTCTAAATTACAGCCATGCTGAATTAGAGTACAGTAAATATGCGATTGCTTATTTCCTTCTGCTGAGTGTAAAATGAACTTGTTTCCTGGGCCAGGGCTTTGAAACATTGCGCTTCTGGTAAAAAAGAAAATGGCAAAGTATTGATTTCAAAGCCAAAGCAAAGGTTCGTGGCCTTCCTGAGTAACCATAATCTAGCACCAGGAGGAAGCGGGAAAGGAAAGATTAAATTGAGAAAACATACCAAAAGCAGCCAGCATGCCTGCTCAGTCTGTCACATGCCTCCGGTCAACTAAGGGTGGAAAAAATAGGATGGTGGCAGTCATGGCTCCTGGCCTTCTGTAAATGACTATCCCAGGAAGATCCAAAATGCCCCTGGACATGGACAAGCAACATAGAAACTAAGCATGGATGGGCTCCTGGCACAGCTGAGGTACACAGAGTTCCTGGTTACGAATCTCAGCATGGACCTAACTTGCACTGACATGGACCTGGGATGCTTACAAACCTAGGGCATCAGATTCCAAGGGGAGAGCCAGACTGTGTATTTTTTGTCAGCTCCCCCAGGAAATCCTTACCTGCTCTGTGAATGGAAAGCTTACACACAAAGATCTACATGTAGCAAGCAGGTCCGCTAGAAAAGAGCCACCAGGATTTTAAAAAAGGGTTATGGTTAGCTGCTCATTCTCTCCTTTAAGGGAAAAACTGCAGTTTTCTGTCCGTCTCCCATGTCCACCACAGTAGTTTCAGGATTACAAAGCCAGGGATCAAACTTCTCTCAGAGCACTGACATCTGACAGGAAAGGGCTCAACACATTTTTGTATTTGGGCACTTGTGTCAGCCATGTGTTCCAGATAAGATTTCTCCAGAAGCAAACTACCTTGCCGTGGTGAGAGGTTCACCACGTGTCCTGACAGCAGTTGGACACATTGTCAGTGTCACTTTCTGATATCAGGGTCAGAGTTCCCACTGTATTGTCTTAGGGTAAATTCCAGCCTTCAGCTGTTCCATTTCCAGGGGAAAGGTTTCTAGGACATTGGCATCACCTATAGGTTTGGTTTCCTCTTCCTTTACCAGAAGATAAAGCCAGTTGTCTCCTCCCTTGGACTGTGCTTCCTTAGGGACCTGGCCCACGTCTCCTTTCAGAGTCCCTTTACAAAGTTGTGCCTCCGTAAACCACACAAGGCTTTACCGACGGGAATAATCAGCCTTATGTGTACAATGTGTGGCGATCTCAAGATAAAAAGCATTCGAGGTGCCGGTATTATGAGAGCAAACATGGCCTGCGCCAGCGCAGTACTCAGAGGTTAGATACACAGTGTGTAGGACTTTACTCAAAGATAAAATAAGCACTTGTTTTTATCAGAGCACAAGGGCTCCTTTCGTTTTCCTCATTCATTTACAATATTTTTTTAAGCTTTTTTTTTTTTTTTTGGGTTACTGCTGTGGATTGAACTCAGGACTGTGTGCAAGTTAGGTAAACACAACTACTCTGTTAAAAGACTCCATCTGGGGCCACATTCGCAGTATTGATGCGTTTTACTTCTCAGAAAAACAAAATCCGCAGGATCAGAAACCTCCTGAGAAATAGCTCTTTGCTCAAATGGCATTTTGGGCCATTAAGGGAGAAACAAAGCCCAGAACCACTTCCCTTCACAGATGTCCCCCACCCTCCATTAATCTATTGTGCCCCTTTCTGGTCCATGGGACTTTGGCTTTAATAACTTCCTGAGCCAAAATTTAGCCTGAATCCCAGAGCTCGCAGCTCTGTCTGGGGAAGGAGAGAACAGATTGGGAGTCCCAGTCTCTGTAACTTCATTTTTACAGTGAGGACACAGATGAGGACAGATTTCTGTCCCAGAAGCTCCAGGGCTCCTGCAGAGAGTGTTTAGCTGGCCCAGGCCGAACTGAATCCATCCCCACAACTTCTCTCATGACTCCTCCAACAGTTTCTGTAGAAGATGCAAAACTTTCAAAAAGTCTGTCTGGCTTCCTTTTCCTGTTTAGCCAACCACAGGTAGTTGCATCCCCAAATAGTTCAGGACTAGCTAACATTCATGCATCTGGGAAGAATCAACTCTGGGGGCTCCTTGGAGGTTACCTGCCTGGTAGTGGTGTGTAAGGTTTTAAATTTCAGTGCTGTGACATGCAGCCTTTGGGGTGTGGAACCTGTGTCACAGACTCAAGCACCCTCAGAGACTGCCCCCCCTTGGAGCCTGAGAAGCCCAAATCATCCATCACCATTTGTGGCCACTGCTGTTAGTCATCCGGGCCAGGCAGACAGCTGTCAGTGATGAACAGGGGCAATCGACAGAGCTTAATGAAATTTTATTTTGAAAATATGGCAAGAGTCTAAGGCACTTCAAACATTTAAATACATATACAGGACCAAAGTAAACGCGGCATGATGGAAATACACAGAGAGCTACACTCTGCCTCCGTAGACGCAAATCTGGAACCCAACCCTCTAACCTAATTCAAACCGTTATCACCAGATATAGACATGGTTGGGCAGTAGCTTAAAACGTAACATTAGCTCTTTATGACTGTACTGTGGAATATAAAAGTTGAAAATACTGTTGTCAATTTCATATAATAGAAGTCTTTTATATAAAAAGCCATATAATACATCCACCTAGATAAACCAACTGAAAATATTTCTTGCTGTAAGTTTATATGGTTCGAGAGTTCCATCTTCTATTTTTAAGCAGGAAATTTGTCAGCCTGGGGAGGGGGGAGGTGCAAGTTGCTGATAATCAAAGTCCTCTCCCTCAAGGTTCTTATTTTAAAAGACAAAAGAGAAGTGAACAGAAGCACCCTGGAATGGAATACTGGACGGGCTTCCCAACCGCTCCACACTTAGTAAGTTATTAAGTACTTGTGGAAAAATTCGAAACTACAATGCCAGAGAGAATCTGACATTTGCTTCCATGGTAGAAATGGCCGGGTCAGGCCAGCCTACCATTACCTACCACTGCAAATAACGGAGCCAGAGCAGCAGCAGCCACAGAGGCGGGTCTAAACCCTACAAGAGCGGAGGGCTAGAGAGGTGGCCTGCACCTAGCTTAGCCATTTCCCAGTAGCTTTGCTTTCCCTGAAAAAGCATCAGCCTTCAGCCTGCTCCTTTACACTTCTGTTTTGCTGGTCAGCTTGGCATGGTCCATATACATTCAGTATCTGTCACCCCAACAGGAATAACTAGCAGCTTCATGGTGGTACACATGAGGGCCGTGTTTACATAATCAGTCAAAAGAACCTCGGTGAGTGGGACCAGGAGATGTCTTTCGTCCAAGCCTCGGGGTGCCCTAGAGACCAGGAAAGAGGGGAAAAGTGGAGGTTAATGAGTGACTTCAGGCAGATGTGTTCCCCCAGACGTTGGTTCATCACAGCTGACAACCATCTGTGTGCCGGAGCCAGGCGATCTCTTCCTGAGAATGTGGGACAGATGTCCACCCTCTGCAGGCATGGCTCTAAAGTCAGCCAGGCTAAGCAGGGATTGTCCAGCTGTCCTAGGAAGTCAGCCTCCCTCCCATTCGAAGTAAATTCTGAGCTGATGAGCAGCCTGCTGACAGCTTTAGAAACAGTGTCAAGAACACAGTGACATGTAGCCCGGAGCTCAACCTGTGCTGTTTGGATCATTATGCTTAGAATTAGCTCCCTGTGAGAGCTGCTGTCCCCCAAGGATGACTGGGACCCAGCCTTTCCTGGCACAGGGTAGAAATGATGAAAACTTAAGCTCTGGGCTAAAAATCCCATATTCAGAATTAACATAAGACCCCTGTGGCCTTATCATTCCCCTGGGAAGGGGCCTGCCAGCCTGTGGATTCCATCCTATTTGTAAATGCCAAATGCCTGCTACTGACCGGAGACTGGGCTTTCGAGAAGTTGAGGTGGGCATACAGAAGAACGGCAATGTCCTTGTGTCCAGCTTCCAGGGCTATGGAGAGAGCGGTGCTGCCATCCTAAAGAGGAAACGAAAACAACAGGCCAGGCTGAGTCTCTCAAAACTCCATCAGCCAGAAGGTAGCAAGCTGAGAAAGTTCCCCAAGTCTAGCCATCTGCTCCGTGCTTCAGGCAGCGTTTCTGGATCTAACCTGCTGGGTTGTGAATGTGGAGGCGAGCGAGTCTAGTCCATAAGAAGTCAAGGAGAGTCGCTCTTTCTCCTTGGCTTTGCCTATCAGCACTGGCACAGGGATGTGTACACCAAGGTCCTTAAAAACTGAAGGCTGTCCACAGAGAGCCCCTATCCAATTGTCCCACTCGCCAGAGAGGCAGTAAGGACAGGAGGGGCAGAAACTGTAGTCTCTTTTCTTATAATCACAAATGGCCAGGTAAGAACTAGGGTATGTGTGGATTGGTCTAGCCTTCCTCTGAACAAGGAAGCTGTGGTCTTGTAGCCTATAGCACCTCTGCTGAATGTTGGGTCAAATCCACACGTAAGCACTCTATCCTGGATGTTTGCCTGCAAATACGTATCTCCTGGAAATACCAGGGGGAAACATTGCAACGGAAAAGAAGCATTTTTGGGGAGGGCAGCTGTTTGATTTTTATGAAATTGCAGAGTCTGAAATGGATGTGAAGCAGTTAAGGCAAAGGACAGCACAGTTTGTCCCCTGTCTGGTTTTGAAGTAAGGAGTCTCCTTTGGTTACAGCCACAGGAAACGATTCCCTCGTGGGTTGAATAGTAGCATCCTGCCCTCCTACACTGGGAATCCAGGGAGCAGCTTTTCTTCCGGAGGTCAGGTTAATGCTGTCCTACTTGTGTATAAGGATAAGGAAGTGGGCAATTAGCTGGGTAGCCAGGATTTCTGCAAGTCCCTGTCACACTACAGACTTGTACAAAGCAACAAGTTTTCAGAGAGAAAGCAATTGAGCAAAACCTTAAAACACATGCAACAGAGACCATAGTGGGGGAAAAGTAAGCAGTGAACACACGCTCCCTGAAGAAGTGAATGGAACTGCATTGTCCCTGGAGGTGGGAGGGAATGGCCCTTCTACCCAGCAGGGACCTCCCCTGCTTTGCTTGTTGGTGTGAGCCCGGTAGGATCTGAGCTTTATGGCAAAGAAGGATATTTCCCCTCTAACTTTATGGTGTTTTGAAACGAAGGATGCTCTAGTTTGAACCAGTGTTCGGCAGAGATAAACTTTCAAAATGAGAACCAGCCTGGCCTGACCTCCATGACCCAGCATTGCTTCCACAGCCCAAGTGCCAGTCCTATGCTCTCAGCCTGCAAGCACGGTCTCTCTGGCCTGTGCACTCATGCCTCAGAATGCTCCATGCAAGGTTTATCTTGGAATGGGACAGGGAGTTCAGTGAGAAGGTTAGTTTGGTGATGATGGAAACAGACCAAGCAGAAGTGGAAAAATGTACTCAGAATGGCCAAAGGATTTGTGGACTTCCTAGCTTATGTGTCACAGATTATTCACATTGATGAACCACTCAAGGGAGAAAACCCAAGCTTCTACTGAGGGACTGCCTCTGCGAGTTTGATTTTGTAGGGCCAATCTGTTCACCCCCATTAGGAGTGCTGGGTCTCACCTTCTTCCTTGCACAAACTCGAGGGTGAGGTCCATTTATGTATTTATTTTTGCTTTTGGCTAATGCAATATCACACTATACATGGTAAACACTGCTGAGCTGTGCTATGAAGGGAAGAGGCCTGGATACCAACACCAGTCCATGAGGAACGGGAAAGCGGGCCCACACCCGCTCCTGGCTGGAGGCCCAGTGGTACTCACATTGTCCTCCAGGTGGCCATTGCAGCCCGGCTGGGCCAGCAGCAGCTTCACAATCTCCACATGCCCATGTTCACTGGCACACATGAGGGCAGTGGAGCCCTCGTCGTCCTGGATGTTGACGTCAGCCCCACAGGCCAGGAGGCCCTTCACCATGTCTATCCGTCCATGACTGACAGCCAGCATGAGGGCTGTCTGTCCTGCCTATGAGAGAAACGATGGTCAGAGTCAGAAGTGCACATTGGGCAGGAGAAGGCTGGGGGTGGGTAGACTAGACGACACACAAAGGCACTGGCACTATGAGCTAAGGACGAGCACAGAGGAAGGAGTCAGGCTTTCATCTGAGCTCTGTGGCCATCTCAGTACAGCAAGGTAGATAGTTCCAAAGAGGTTTAAGGTAAACTTGTGAACACATTTAGGCTTAGAGCTCTGGCATGAAGCCAAAACAACAAGATAACTGCAGTTAGTAGGCAATGAGTGTAAGATGAGGACCCCAAACAGGTAGGGACCCTTGTGTGCAACCATGTTTAGTTTCCCTGCAAGCTTCCCAAGAGATCAGGCAAAGGAGGGAGAGGTTTGCAACATGGAGTTGAGCCCACGTGTCAGCAGGATGCTGGTCAGTACACAACTACAGCTGTCAGTGTGCTACCAGCAAAATGCCCTGTCAACCTGGTCATATGAGACACTGGCCAGGGTACCGATGGTGAGCGCGGTAAGCAAGGCACTAACCTGACTGGCCTTGGCGTTCACGTCTCCACAGCTGAAGAGTTCTTCTACAACCTGCATGTCCTTCTCTGCCTCCACGGCCGCGAGGGCAGCCAACATGATAGGCGTGTACCCTGCCTTGTTCTGGTGATCGACATTACACACGTCTACAAGAAAGAAATCTCTTTAGGGAGAGTGATCCAGAACCGTTAGTGTTCACTAGAGGTGTGGTGTTTACGAAAGTACCATGAAATGAGTGCCCTGAAGCTGACTAAAAAGGAAACAAAAATGTTTTAATGCTCTATGTCAGCAGGCTGGCGGCAGCAGACAAGACAGGAAGTTATCACAGGGCGCCCTGCTTGGGATAGGGTGATTATGGTGAGATAGCCTGGTGATGTATGAGGAGGTTCTCAGTGTGAACCTCAATCTGAAGTAGAAGCGCTAATGAGGAATCTAGACAGGCACGTGTTCAGAAACTCAATCACGTGGCTTCTAACCCTAGGGCTTGTGAGTGTAAGATCAATGTTAATGTTACAAGTCCTCTAAGAAACTGCCAAGGACCACCAGATTCCATGGGCTAGATCTCTCTTCTGTTCTTTAATTCTTGAGAAGCTTTCCAGGGCTTTAATGGCACGCCAGGATGAAGACTAGTGTTTAGGCAAGCAAGTACCAAGTTAAACACTTCAGATGAGACAAGACAAAAACTTGACTCGGGATCCCACTCTGTAACAAAATAACACAATGGGATGACCAGAAGGACCTATGTGTAAAAAGCAAAGGCTGTGTGGTGGCAAAATGGTATATGACACATATACGGGGGTGGGGGGGGGAGGGGCTCAGGATCTGAGCTCCTCAGCCCTTCAGTGCTGAAGCACCCAGAGTTACATTTTATGGAGCCAAAGGTTTACTCAAAATAGTAAGCAATAAAATGAAGTAAATGAAGTGCTGAACTAAGACCTTCTAACAGTGAAATCAAGTCAGTTTGCCAAGATATCCATTCTAGGGTTCTGAGAGCAGAGAAGACACCATTTCAAGAGCAATTCTGAACTCTTGTCCTGAGCTTCTCTGGGTATAATCCATGTCCCTATTTTAACAGCATCCCCAGATGTTTATAGTCTGGAGAGAAGGCGGCCTGTAACTCCTTCCTGTCATCAGATGGAAGTAGTTATCCCCTAACATGGGCACTGAAAGACTATGCTGTCCTGGGAGGCAGCTCAGTGGCAGAGTGTTTGTCCAGCATGCAGAAGGCTGTAGCTCCACCCATGCCTACATCCTCAAGAAAAGGGAATTCAGAAACCGAGAACAGTAGTGAATGGTATGTGTGCTTGGATTAGTATTTTTTTTTCCTGTACTAACAACTCCAAGATGGAGTGATGCATTATCAGGCCACCAGGTCAAGCAAGAGATGGTAAAGGAAACTGGACAATTTCATTATATAAATTAGGTTTGCCATTAACGTTCCCACTAGATTGGATGACTGTAGATTCTTTGTTAGTTGCATGTCAAAAATACTGTTTTGAAGATGAAAGTGATTTGGGGGGTCTGCCCCAGTTGAGCACATTGCTGAAGGCTCCCTTCCTCAAGGGACCCATCTGTACTGCCCTCTTACCTCACGGATAACGTGACCCACAACTACATTCTGGGATGGCATGTTCCTACTCCTGTTGTTATTAACAAGGTTCAGCGGTAACGGGAGACACTGCCTCTCGTTTCTGTGATTCTTCAGGAGACGTGTAGCTGGGCAGGGACAGTGATGACTCTATTGTGGCTTTACTAGTCCCTGTCTCAACTCCTCACTTCTGTACAGGCACATAGTGGCCGCAAACACAAGAGCTATGACTCTGGGCCTGTGAGCAGCTCTCTGCCTCCCAAACAGCCCAGCCAAGCCTGCATGATTCATCGGGGAACAAGCGTGAGTCACGGCTATTAGCAGGGGTACACCTCATTTGAAGACAGCTGACCTGCTTCGAGAATATCTTCACAAACTCCCTTCAAAATAGATGTGGATTCTGTTTCTTCATTGCCCAGGCCTGGTGAACCTCAAACCTCCCATCCATGACTCAAGAACAACATTCTTGCCATGTCATGTGGAGAAGCAATGAAAAGACTTGAGGAAGGCCAAAGAACTAGGGTAAGGGTCAACTGGCTTTATGAAGACAAGTCACAACCTGAGTGCTCTTAGGGGAACAACAGGGCAGTCTCTGTACCTGCATCCAGAAGCAGCTTGACAATCTGGAAGTTGGAAGCAGCTTGACAATCTGGAAGTTGGAGTGGGACACACTGTAGTGGAGGGCGGTGTTCCCATTGCCATCCGCCATGTTGATGATGTACCGGAGCACGTCTGGGGAGATAGCCTCGAACGCGGCGATGTAGTCACCCACCATGGCCGGCACAGCGGACTTCTGACTGGACACTCGGAACCACTCATGCTGGAGGGTGTTCAGACAGATCCTCTGCCAAAACACCAACTTGCTGTTAGTTCTATTTATAGCTCTCTCTTGAGTGAGACCGAAAGCCCAAGCAACCAGGCCTTTTATAGTCAAAGTGTGTGCTCTCAGCATCTGCTCTTAAAAGCTGGTGCAACCCAGCTTCTCAAGAGCAGCTTCAAACAACAAACTTGAACTCCTGGTTTTAAATCACCCTGTCCACACTGTGATCACTAAGAAAGAGGTCACAACAACGTGAAAGTGGGTTTAGAGCCAGATCCTGGAAATTCAATTCCGGACTCTACTTACTACTTATGAACGAATTATCCTGAGGCTCTTCCTTATTCTGAATCTTAGTTTCCATGTTTAAAAAAAAAAAAAAACCCAAACCACCACCACCACAAAAACCCTTTATTTTTATAGTATCTATAATGAGGTTAACACTTAGGCCTGCCTCTACTTATGAGCTGTTTGTATTAACTGAACTAACGGGTCTTTCTGCGATTGTTCATTGGAATAAGGGAGAAATCAACACACTAGCAACTGTGTTGCTTCCTGACCCAGACTGACTAACTCTGACTCTTCTACCCCACCAGGCTGACAGTTGAGACTGGCCAAGGCTACTACAGAGCAAGTTCCAGGCCAATGTGAGCTACACTGTGAGGTGCTGTCTCACAGAGCAAATTGGGACAATCTAAGTCTAACACTAGTAGTCTGACATGGTAGCTGCTACTCAGAGATACTTAGACTGTTTTTATATATTTATTATTTACTGTGTGTGGGCACGTTACAAGTATATGTGGAGGTCAGAGGACAACTTGAAGATGTTGGTTGTTTTCTGCCACAGCATGGGTCCTAGGGATCAAACTCAGGTTGTCAGGTTGTCAGCAAACATCTTTACTCACTCTCCTGAGCCATCTTGTAGGCCCCGGAGACTCATCTCTCATGGCCTCAGATACTGGAGCTGGGTTTGGCTTAGTGAGGTCAAATGGGGACATGTCCCTGTGTACTTGTCTGTGTTCAGGCCTATGACAGCCACAGCCAGCTTTTAACAAACCGTGCCAGGCCCATGGGATTCCAGCTATGTTTCTAGGATTATCTAACTCCTGAGGTCTCCTGTGGTTCTCGAGAGCCTTGTAAGTCACCTGAGGAGCAGCAACGGACTCAGATGATTCAGCCCCAGATGAACTAAACCTGCTGACACACAAAGACTCAGATCCAGGTTATTATCAAATTAGTGCGAGAAGCCACATATTCACAATACCCTGAAGATGGAGCTACCAATCACAGGCCTGATTGGGTCAAGCAGCTGCAGATCCAATTGTCAGTGCAGGAGTGAATCACCCGGCAGCACACCAGATTAGCCGCTGCCCCAGCAGTACCTGCATGTCCTGTCTGTGCTATTCCTGCCCAGTTAGACAACCACAGCCCCCACACTACCTGCTACTGAATTTACCCAGCTGTGAAATGACAGTGCAGTTTAAAAATAGTGGCCGTTGGCAATCCACACCAGAACCTAATATATACTTTCCTAACAGAAAGGAATGCCGACCTCAGCCCAGATAAGTTTCTTCTAAAAAACTACGCCTACTTTTTAAAATGTTCAGGGATGCTGCTCTTGGGGTCAGAGGGTTCTGTAGATAGAAGCAGAACATGGAGAGGGAAGGAGATTGCCTGCAATTAGCCTTCTCTTTCTCTCTGCCAAGTATGTGCGTCCCAGATGGCTTCACCACAAGGAAAGTACAGGGTGGGTAAAGGAGTGGACACTGGGCCTCAGGGAAGCGGTATATTCTCGGAGCTGGGTAGTACGAGCTCATCCTGCCGGCTATGCTAGAAGTCAGTGGCTCAGAGAGAAGCATGCACCATGGCTCAGGGGCAGGCTACCATGTTCCTGACCATGCTGCACCGGGGTGATGCTACATAGCTGGGGCCTTGGGGGGGATTGTTCCTATCACACAGACTTACCATATCTTTGCTGGCCAACGCTTTGGGGTCATTTATGTTATATTTCAATAAGTTGCAGGCAGACAACATCTTTTCACTTAATTCATACCTAAAGAGGAAAAAAAAACCCCACAAAACTCAGGATATGCCATAAAATAAAAGTGATTTTTCTCTCAGAGCCCACAACCAGGGCCATGGGCCAGCCTAGGCAGGTCATGATGACTGGATGGTGTTGACATCACCACATAAAGCAAGTACCTCTGCAATGAAGGTCTTGGCAAAAGCGTGACTTCCAGATACATTGCTCTGGCCTTTAGGACATTACAAAATAACATTTGAAAAATTTTATTCCTTTTATTGTAAGTGCTTCAAATTATTGTCTTGGCCAGGTGTGATGACGTACGCCTTTACTCTGAGTGCTTGGGGGTAAGTGGATCTCTGAGTTTGAAGCCAGCGTGGTCTACATAGTGAATTTCAGTGTAGTCAAGACTACACAGTAAGATCTTGTTCCCAACATATGTATATGTGTGTGTATACATATATATGTATATGTGTATATACATTTACTCTTAAGGAGCTAAAGAGGTTTAAATTACTATATTTCCATTATGTTGAACTCATCTCTAGTACTCAAGTGTTTGTCCAACACATACGAAAAGCCAAAAATCAAATGACATTGTAACTATCTCAATAAAGCTATTTGAAACTCAGAAGACATATCAAACCCTCTGGAAATACTTACCTTGTGTTGACAATGAGCTTCTATTTAATAAATGTAACAGAGTATTTGCTAAAATGTTCCAATTTATACTTTACAGAGTGAAAAAGCACACTGACGTTTCCATCTTTCCTCATTTTATAAGTGAAAAGTCCACCCTTACTAGTGATGTCGCAAACTCAACCCATTTCTAAGGTGCGTGTTCCAGCCAACCAGAGCATGTGGGATTACATATAATGGTCCCACACCTACTGTGTTCCTTGTCACTCAACAAGCAATAAAACTGAGAGTGTGACTGACACACATCACCTTTCCAGTTAATCATTTTTGGTTGAGGCTAAACTCTTTTTCTTCTCATACACAATGGTACTGCGATAACAAGTCTGTCATTTGCGTCAAGATTAAAAGCTGAAATCTTAAACAGAGTGTTGGTCATCAGAAAGGTCAGCTATGTCTTTGTATACACGGTGATGTGTTCGAACAATGGATGCTGTAGTGGACAGCAGCTCCAGACGCCAAACTAGACAGCAAAGAGCTACCAAAGTCCAGCAAGCAGACTAGCGACTAAGCCACTCTCATCACTGTGCTAAGAGATCGGAAAGACACCGAACCCTGCACTTGTATTCACTAGTACCTTGACCAGATGTACATGCTTCTGAGACACAGATTAAGACTAAATACACAGATACAGTTACAAACTACCTGAACCAGTTAATTCTATTGCCCAAGCACGCCACTCATGGGAGGAATCAGGGAGGGGAGGGGAATGTACCACACCTCTCTCTGATTTCTTCCTTCTCAGGTTCACATTCTGGAACCTGCACTTCATCTTCCACCCTGGCAGACTTGAAACCTTCAATATTAACTGCGTGATGCCCTTCCGCCATTCCCCGAGTGTTGTCGTCCTCCTCCTCCTCCTCTTCCTCCTCTTCTTCCTCAGGAGGAAACCCAATGGTGTCACACTCGTCATCTGACTCGGAAGAAGAGCTTCCATCCGAGCTGGAATCATCACTTGAAGTTGTCTCATACCTAGGTGGCAATTGGGATTTCAGGAGATGCAGGGTGTCCCCATAAAGACCCAGTGACAGACGTTCCTGGGAAGGGAAAGCTGCTGCCTGACCCCAGACACCTTGCCAGTGGTTTAGAGCCTGCACTTAGAAACTCAAAGCAAGGTCTATTTGAAGGTCTGGTGAGTTTACAATGGGCTTTGATTTCTAAGGGATAATTCCCAGTTGAAAACTGGTATCATATTAAAAAAAAAAAAAGAAAAAGCCCTGACACCACTAGGTCAGAATAAATTGAGAGGAAAATGACTTTAGAAAAACCAGATCTGCAGTTGTTCTCCATTCTTCTATTTGTCCCACCCATTCTCCCACTGTCAAAGTGAACAGATTATATAAGTAACCAATTGTTCCTTTGAAATCTTCTGGACCACATCATTCAATAAAACTGAAGATTTGTAAAACATGCACCATCATGTTAAATCTCTCTTGGTAGCCTCTTTGCTATAAATACCCAACGCTGCACTGTTGCTTTCTCATTGAGTAATCAACTAATTGCTTTGCTCCAACTTGGGGAGGACAAACAGGCTCAACCACCTGGGCCAATAACTACTAGGCATTCTATGTAGAAAGCAAGGAACCAGATTACTCTTCAGTTGAAACATCCCACAGTTTTGCTCCTGGACATCGAGAGCTAAGTCAAAAGCAATCCATTCCAGAGAAGTGGATGACCATCGCTGGGCCCTGGACCAATGCTGCCAGCCTCTTCTTGCCCCCTCCTGTATTCTAACATGTCCTCTCTAAATGAGAGCAGCAACCCTGATGGTTTTTTTGGTGAAGATGGTTTTGATTGGTCTTTTGTTCCAGGTCAGAGGTTAATGAGATGTCACGTTTGCAGCTTCAATGGGTATCCTTGAAAGAGGGACATATTCTTAAGGATAGCAAAAGGAGAGGAGAAGAGAAGCCCAGATGCACCTTTCT
>NW_021621359.1:24664-26665 GCF_004785775.1 Grammomys surdaster | reverse complement strand
CAGGGACCCTAGGGCCCAAATCCCCGCAACTCTCTATTTGTGTAACGAGGGGTTCGGGGCTATAAGAATTCTTCCCAGAGGAGCGAACCCCTCAATTTTCAGCTTGGAAGGTAGTTTAAAATCATGGCAGCCCTCCCAGTGGAGCAAACCCCGCCAGTTTGCCAGCAATGTCTGAATCTCGGGACGCTCGCACCGATGCCCAAACATTCCTGGTCCCGGGGTCTTCTGACTCGGGAATCTCGCGACTCGACTCGCAGAGCGCCCTTGAAGACCGTGGGGGCCCAAGTGCGTGGCGAACCCCGAAATTCAGATGGAAGACGGGGTCAAAATAAAGGAGCCCTGAGCAGAGTTAATGGAGCCACTCTGCTCCCGAAGGCCAGGGTGCGCGTGTGCAGCCCGAACCCCGCATCATAGCCGGGAACACCCCCCCCCCAAAAAAAAATCCTCAGGATTCAAGCAGATAGAACCCGCGACCCTCCACCGCCGCCCCACCCCCACCCCGGCGTCTGGAAGCCCCGGCTCGCTCGAGCCGGCGTCCGTCGGCGGTCCCCATCCCTTAACTTCGACGGTAGCGCGGAGAGCCGCGTCCCTGTTCCCCGGGAGCCCACACTCACCTGCGCGGCCATCACCTGCTGTCGCTCGGCAATCAGGCTGCACTTCTTGCACTGGCAGTCCCGCCACATGCAGAAACGCTTGTGGCCCTTGAGCGGCGACGCGTAGCCGTGGTTCCTGCAGCGAGCGCATTTCGGCAGCCTCGGGGACTTCTTGCTTCCAGAGCCCAGGCCCGACGGCCCGGAGCCCGAGGCACCTCCGCTTCCCCCCGCGCTGGAGCCCCCAGCCGCTCCGGCCATCACCCCAGCAGCTTTGCTGTAGCCTCCGGCTTTGCCCTGCGGCGGGGCCCCGGGAGCGTGAGGAACCTCCGTCGGTGTAGAGGGCTTGCCGAATGCGTCGTCGTTAGGCATGGAGCTTCGTCTCCTGCTCAAGGATCCACCCAGCCGGCTGCTTAGCTCCCTAGAAGGAGTGCAGGAGGCGGGCGCGCCGCAGCTCGACCTGTAGTCCAAATGAAGAGCTCGGGGAGTGGGTGGGGGGTTGTACCTTTTTTTTTTTCCTTTTGGCCCGCCTAGTGCAGGACTTTTGGATACTTTTCAGAACCTTCCGAGGATTGCGTGGGCGGGAGAGGGCGCTACGCGGCGTAGCCACGCCCACTGTCCCCCCAACTCCATCCACTGCGCTTCTTCTGAGCGCAAAAGCTTGCACCAGCTGCAAAATTGCTACAAACCACCGCCGCCGCCGGGTGCAGAGCACCAGCACGAGCTACCTCTGAGCGCCCAACTACTAGGAATTGAGCTGAGCCACGCTGATTGCTTTGGAGGAGGTGCAGACCACCCTGTGTGGTCGACTAGCTAGCTCCCTTCCCTCACCGCTATCCCCCCAGGGAGGCCTACTGGATAACTGAGACTGGCAGCAATTTTCCCCCTACCCCACCCCCACCCGCTCGTAAGAGTGAGACAGGAGACTGAAAGTCCAAGAAATTATGTTTTTGCCAAAGATCCTCGTCCATGGGGCTCAAACGCCCCAAAAGTTAAAGGCCTGCGCTTTCTGCCTCCCACACCCCTGTTTATTTGCTCTCAGGATTTCTACCACCTGACTCCAGATAGATAAATGTCACATTAGGTGGTTCAGCTCTAGTCTACATTGCTTTTCGCTGTAGGTGCTTTTGCCTTTGAAGCAGCTTCCGTTAGGACTTTGCAAGCATATGTGTCTCAGGCATTTCAAAACTGAATTTGGCCAGTCTATGGCCACGGAATGAGTTCCTGGCCGTTTAGAGTTATAGAGACCCTGTTTTGAAATAAATAAGTAAATAGATAAATAAATGGGGGGAAAACCCACACACACACAGAGAGAGAGAGAGAGAGGGAGAGGGAGAGGGAGAGGGAGAGGGAGAGGGAGAGACAGAGAGAGAGAGAGAGAGAGAGAGAGAGAGAGAGAGAGAGAGAGAGA
>NW_021621359.1:7420-24654 GCF_004785775.1 Grammomys surdaster | reverse complement strand
GAGAGAGAGAGAGAGAGAGAGAGAGAGAGAGAGAGAGAGAGAGAGAGGCTGAACTGGAAACAAGCAGGGTGACTGAATTTATAATTCCCACACCGTGGTAGAGGTTAAAGGAACTCGAGTTTGATGTCAACCTGGCTAAGTAAAGAGATCCTGCACCCAAAATTTAAACAAAAACAAAACAAAAAGTGACTCTGGGAGAGGGATCATGAAGATGGAGATATTACTCAAAACTCATTCCATGCTAAGATCTATTTTATTTTATGGAAATGTACCTCACAACCCAAACAACCCCCGCCCCTGGCTCCATCACTCTGGAGCCTTTTCTGGGTTTCTCATCTGCTTTCTGCCAGCTCCCTCTGTCCTGTGTCTTCACTTGCAGGAGCAAAGCCTGCAACAAGGTCTGCTCAACAACTGTGCAGACTCCTGTGTCTCTCAAAGCCAACACTCCACATTAAATCAGAATGTCTAGCCTGGCATGCCAGCTAATATCTAGTATCTCAGCAACTGCAGAGTTGTGAGTTCCAAGCCACCCTGAGCTACATACAAAATGAAATCCAGTACAGCCCCACCCCCTACTGCCAAAAAAAAAAAAAAAAAAGTCTGAGTCTCTGCAGGAGCCTTCGTCTGGGCTATTTCTTTTTCTAGTTTTCCAGTGTATTCCTGGCACTCACACCCCTGCCCCTGAGGGCTATGGCTGAGTGCTGTTTTCTATATGAAAAAACAAAAGTCTGTGACCTTGGTTTTCCCCTGCATCTCTTAGCCTCTGACACCAGCCAGCTCAGACCAGTACTGGCCTCTTTGCTAAGTGTCTCATCTCTAGGCTTGCAATTACATGTGTGCCATCAGGAGACTGTCATTGCAACCCTCCTCTCCTGCATCTTTCTAAACTCAACACTCGCCTTCCAGTTAGGGCTGTTTTCTCAAAGGAGCACGGCCAGCCCCCTTGGCTCCTCATGGAAACGGCTACCCAGTGGCCATGCCTTGTTAGTAATTCGGCAAGGCCAGGGCACCTACCTCTGAAATCCCCTAATGTGCCTTTCACAGTCCAATTCCCATACCTATTCCCTCTGTGGGAATTCTTTCCATTCGCATTTACTGTCTAAAAAATCTTTCAAAAAGAAGCTTCTAGCTTTACAAAAGAGATGCCAGGGAAACTCCACTTCAGAAAAGGGTCCAGATACAACAAATTCACCCATCTTAGAGCGTCTTAAAGGATAACCACTGTATCATTCAGAGATATACCCGTCCAGTAAAAGCCTCTCATTGAAATACACAAGCCAGCCAGGCCTGAAGGTAAAGGCCTGTAATCCCAGCTACTCTGAAGGCTGAAGCAGGAAGATTTTGAGTTCAAGGTTAGCTTCAGCTCCAGAATGAATTCAAAGCCAGCCTAGGCAATGTCGTGAGATCCTGTCTTAAAATAAAAAGACAGCTGGGTGTGGCATGGTGGCACCTGTGTCTTCCTTTAATTTGGAGTCAGACAGACATATCTCTACACAGCAAGTTCCCGGCTATCTGTGGCTAATAATGAAACAGTGTTGGGTGGGGGAGCTAGGGATGTAACTCAGTAGTAGAGTGCTTGTCATGAGATCCTAGGTTCAGTCATCAGTTCCACAAATTAATTAACTGTTTAATTGATTAATTAAAACAGATGCCAACTGCTATTAGCCAGCACTTATCATTTTCATTTTAATAAACTGCAGCTGAATCATACCAAGGCCCGGTCTAGCCTTAGCGATTGAAATAGGTGAAGAAGCCACTTCGGAATCCCAGACAATGAGGCATCGTTGATGGAATGGCTTAAATCTACATGGCTTAGAAGGAGAAACCTACACATTGTAGGTCTTAAGACCTAGGAGGTTATGAAAAAATTAATACCAAATGAGGCTTTTATTCATAAACCAGAGAGGACACACCATGCAGGAAAGAGTCACAAAGACAGGAGAGGTTGGGTCTATACCTCAGTAGGAGGATGCTTGCCACGCTTGCCAGGCATGTTGGGTTCAATTCCCAACACAGAAAATGGGCCTCTAAAATGAACGGTCCCACCTGATCTATTGATTTGTGCATTAAAAAGAAGTGTCTGTGGTACTGGGGTGGAAGTCAGGACCATATGTGTACCACTGCCTCCTCTGCCCTTCTTTGTATTTAAAAAAAATTTAAGGCAGAGTCTCAGTAACATGCCCAGGCTGACCTTGAACTCTCTCTGCAGCCCAAGAAAGCCTTGAATTTTTGATCCTCCTGTCTCAGCCTTCTCATAGCTGGGATTATAGACCAGTACAGTAAACCTACAGGCCTAGCTCTTACAGGTATTTTATAAATTCTGACCCCATTGTCTCCTTTCTTTCCCAGAAACCAAAGCCCCAAAGAGATAGCAGAGGTCTGTACATAATTACCAAGATATATGTCCACGACTCACTGACTAGTAAGGGGGGGACAGTTTTTGAATGTATCTTTAAAAATAGCTTTAAAAAAAGTCTGAACTAAAACTTCTTTAAAAAATTAAAAAATAAAATAAAATAATTGATAAATTGAGCTACGTCAAAATTTAAGACTTTGGTGCTTCAAAGACTATCATTTAAAAATAAAAATAAAAAGATAAACCAGGGACTGACAGAAAATACTTAGAAATCATGTTTTATAAACAACTTGTATCCAGAATCTGTGAGGAACTATTTTGATTTAATACTTTAAAGGGGGCCTAGAGTGGGAGAGGGAGAAGGAGGGATGGGCGCATTGGTAGAATACTTGCTTAACATGCTAGCAGCCCTAAGTTTGATTCCTAGTACCACACACAAACATATATGAACATACAACCATGAACAAAATAACCCTGCTGAAAAATGGTCACAAGAGTCAGACATTTTTAACAATAAAGAATTAGGCTAGATCCATGGGCAAAGTTCCTGAGGAACTTAAAATGCTCACAACAAAGCTCGGAGTGACACCCTATGACTATAACCCAAGCTCGGTGAATATGGAGGCAGTCAATGCCTGGGTTCACTTTCCAGCCAATCCAGCTGAGACAGCAGGCTCTAAGTTCACTGAGAGACCTTGTCTCAAAAAAAAAAGACAGTGACAAGCAAGAAAAATACCTGAAGTCAACCTCTGGCCTCCACATACATACACAGATAGGTTCATACATACATACAAACACTCACGTATACATAGACACTGCAGGCACGCACGTACAAGCGTGCGCACACACACACACCAAACAAAATCTAAATGGCCAAGAAGCACATGAAAAGCTGTTTAATACCATCAAAAGTGCATCAAGACTACATTGAGGAACCCTGTCTCACCTACATATCTCTCTGGGGTTAGACACAGGGGCTGGAGAGATGACTCCATGGTTAAGAGCACTGGCTGCTCTTCCAGAGGACTTGGGTTTGGTTGGTTCCCAGGACTCATATGTTGGCTCACAAAAATCTGTCATTTCAGTGTCAGGGGCTCCCATGCCCTCTTCTGATCTGCATAGGCACCAGACACATGTACATATACACAAACAAAACACTCATGTATATAAGATTTTAAAAATTAAAAATAAAAACACAGATAAAACCTAAGCACCCAGGGTAGCCTGTAGTAAATAGTGAGACCCAGTCTCATTTTTTTTTTTAAAAATGACAACTACAAAATAAACAAACATCAGGCTTCAACACAGCCAGGGGTAGCGGCATGGACCATGGATCCCAACCTCTAGGGGCAGCAAGAACCATGGAGGTCTTTTGAGGAGATCCAATCTGGAAAATGAACTGGTTTTCATCTCGGACATCTAGAATTTGTTTGCTCAGAACCAGAGTGATGGTGCTGCCTGGGACCAGAGGCCATGTTGATATCTGTGGCCTGTGCTGCTGCGTAGGGTTACAATGGTGTTCATGCCCTGTGCTATGGTAGAGGGCCATGTTGATTTTCATGGTCTGAACTGCCACCATGCTGGGGTCATGTGGATGTCCGTGGTCTACACCGTCTCAGAAACTATGTTGAAGTCTGTGATCTGTGCTTCCATTGACTGTAAAGGACAAGGACACTTCTTTTGCTTTGGTATCAATGACTACAGGCACACAGTAGAGAAAGAGACTCATAGAAGGCTTCTGTGACAACCCCTAATCCTATCCCACCCCCAAAAGTAACAGTCTAGATAGGAAGCCATTGAAGTAAACTCTTAAAAATTGTGATAGGGATACTGAAGTGGAGCTCTTCACAACTGATGGCTTCCAGAGGGCATGGAAAAGGACTCAGTTTTGTTTTGTTTTTTTAAGGAGCTTGCCATTGGGAGTTTGACCGTGTTCCAGTAAGTATATGGGGAACATAAAGTGAACCTTCTATGTTCTCCTCCTCTTCCTCTTCTTTCTTTTTTCTTTTTGGGGGGAGGTCATGGGGAGGCAGTAGACTCGGAGGGACTGGTAAGTGAGTGATCAGGGTACATTACGTGAAATTCCCAAATAATCAATAAAAAAAAATTATATTGAAAAAATAAAAACAAAAAACAAACCACAGACAACAGCAAACACGGAGAAACTAAGATTCTCATAGATCACTAACAGGAATCTAAAACAATATAACCACCTGGAAATTTTTACCATATGACCCAGAAAAAAACATAAAAACATAAAAATTCATAGCAGTGTTATTCATTTGAAACAATTCAGATGATCTGTAGACAAAATGTGCTGTATCTATATGAAATATTAATTTACAATCAAAGGGAGTAACATAATGACAAATCTTCCAGCATGGGCAGACCCTAAGAACATCCCTGTGGGACTGGGGAGATGGTCCAGTGGAGAAAGTCCTTGCAGCACAAGTGTGAGGATGGGAGTTCGAGTCCCAACACCCATGTGAATGCCAAGCAAGCATGACGGCTCATCCAAACCCTCGGCTCCCGACGGGCAGAGACAAGTTCCCAGAAACAAGTCGGCTACCTAGACAAGCTGAACAAGGGAGCAGGGTTGATTTGAAAGACCCTGCCTCGATATGTAAGGTAGAGAGAGACTGAGGAAGACCCCCAATGCCTACCTGGGGCTTCCACATGTGTGCCCACACATGTACATCAACTCATGTGAACACAACCATACACATGTATCAACCCCTCAACACGTCATTAGGAGTAAAAGAGACCAGATTTTATATACCACTTATTTATATGAAATGTTCAGAGGAGTAAATTGACACAGGAAAAAAGAGACTAGCAATAACTAAGGATTCTGGGTAGGAACCGAGAGTGAGTGTAAAGAGGTATAAAGTACTTTTATGAAATAAGACAATGGTCTAAAAGGACTTTAGACCTCTGCAAACTTACTAAAATTAGAGTGTAATTAAAACAGGTGAATTTTCTGATAGGTATACAACATATTCTACCTCCAGGCAGCAGTTTGGAATTTTGAATTAAAAGAAAACACTCCTGCTATACATGATGATTTAATTTTTCAAAATATCAATAGCTATATCAACAGGGTGAATTATCTGAATTATCTGTAAATAACAGGATCATGGCCATCAGTCTCCTATTTTGTCATCTGGTTGGTTGGTTTGCTGTGGAATTACAAGGATGGACACAGGGCCTCCTGTGTGTGTTGGGTACATACCATCACTTGGCTGGACCCAAAGTCCTGCTGATCTTTTCTTATTCTTTTTTAAAAGAATATCTATTTATTTATTTATTTATTTATTTATTTATTTATTTATTTTTATATGTATGTATTTGGATGTTTTACTTGCATATATGGTTGTGCACGATGAGACGTAGGAAAGGGCCCAAGGAGGTTACAAGAGAGCATTGATCCCCTGGAACTGAAGTTACTCATGGTTGGGAGCCACCATTTTGATGCTGGAAATCAAACCCAGGTCCTCTGTAACAGCAGTCAGTGCTCATAAATGATGAGCCATCTCTCTGGCCCCTTATCCTTCTAAATTTTTTTAAACAGGAAGCCTTACTTTTACTATAAGGAAAACATGTTTCAGTTTATTGGCAAGGCAGTATATAGTGACCTTAAACAAGCTCCCTAGCTAGTTTGTGACTTAACCACGTCACCCCTGAAAGGGAGGGGGTGACAGTGCTAACCTCAGATGGTTATAGGAAAGACTAAGGTAGCTGATATTTGTGACATAGTTAGAAAAGTATCTGATACATGGCATTATATCTGTTGTTCTTTCCATAACGGAAAGAGAAGAAAGAACACAGAATGTGTATGCTTGCTTGCCTTCTACATGTGGCAAGAACCTGTGTGGAGAGGTGTTCTATATGAAGGCACTTATAGTAAATTTACCTACTTTTCATTTTGTCCAAGGCAAACTGGTTTGCTCCAGGTTGTGATGTAACTGGCCAAGGGAAAATTCTCTGAGGTTGGCTCTGACATAGATATCAACTGAGATGCAATCGGGGTGAGCACACTCTTGTCAGCTCATCGTGTCAAATACGTGACTGAGTCCAGTGACTTCAGGACGGATGTGAGTGAGCCATGCCCCAGGAGCTGGGTGAGCAACTGAACTGAAAACAGATGGAGGCCGGGGACTGCTAAGCATTTGTATGAGATGGAAGAGCTATCCTGTACTGTCAGGGGATCTGAGGAGTCATAAAGAGAAAACAGGACATTCTAGGTCACAGGAACAATGGATGGAAGTGTGGTTGTTGGGAGCAAGCCCGGGGGTTGGGGGAGAGGGCACAGACATGCCAGTCTGGAACAGAGGAGTCAAGCTGAAGCCCAGCAGGAGATAAGCTTAGGCCGATAGCATGGCACCTAGCCTGCCAGTGGGCCTGTTGGCGTCTCTCCTCTAGGCAAATGGAGGATGATGGAGGCCTTTGTCCTTGAGCCTTTGCAGGGATGAAAGTGGGTTCTGCTAATCACTGTGTGATTTGAACAAACCACTCAGTGTATTTGAGCCTTCTGGCCTTAAGTGGGGACAATAATATCATAGGAATTAGAGATATTTGTAAAATGCCGAGAATGATGCCTGCCACTAGAAAATGTTTGATCACCTTTGTTAAAAGATGGTAGTGCAGATTGGAGGAACAGAAGAATTTGAAAGCAGATAACGCTGGCAGGGACCCTAAGTATTCAGGAAGACTGTTGTGCCTGGAGTGGCAGAAACAAGTCAGAGTGACCAGCCACTTTCTCCACATGTTTGAATGAATTCCTGCAGGTATTCATACTCGAGGCTGACTAGCAGTCAGGGCTATGGTATTACGGTGAGAGTGTAGACTCTGCCGTCACGCTGCCGTCACGCTGCCTGTGTTAGGTGCTCGACTTCCCCATTTGCCAGCTTCATGTTTCCAGGAAAGTCACTCACCGTCCTTTCCCTCATCTGGAGACTGGAAACAACTTGAGAACTGTCGTGAAGATGCCACTTTTGTGTGTGAGAGAACAGGCATTAGGGCCATGATCTACCAGAATATGAGCAGTAGTGGAAGAGGTGTTGTTTTGGATTCTGTAAGGTGATTTTGAAGCTCAGAATAGTGAGCTAGGCAGGAGGTGGGAGGAATTTGTTAGTTCTTCCCAAGCAAGTTTTACCAAGATCAAAATTAGGAGGCCAACTAAAGGCCTGGAAGTCAATGATAAAGTTTCTGAACAGCAGACCCTGCCACAGAGCTGACTATGCTCACAGGTCTGGAGAATCCAAGGCCAAGCCTGGGCCCTTAAGGAGACAGTGAGTCCAAAGAGAGGACACACCCATCATATGCAGCACACTGGCTGGCCAGCGAGGCGAGGGCTCCTGGAGGAAGCAGCAGAGCCACAGAAGAAGGAAAGCCCTTGATCAGCAGGGGCCATCACTATTTCAGGAGACCGGATCATAAGCAGTGACTGGGAGTTATCACCCCCCAAAAGGTCTATTTTTCTCTGCTTAAGAGTGTAGTGGTCTTGCTGGGTATAGTAATGCACACTTTTAATCCCAGCAGTTAGGTCTGTGTGAGTTTGAGGCCAGCCTGGTCTACACAGTGAGTTCCAGAACAGCTGGGGTTACATAGAGATGCTCTGTATAAGATACAATAAAGTATTTTTTAAAATAGAGAATACAGTGGTTTGGGTTTTTTTTTATTCCAATAAAAATTGAGAGGTAAAAGGTTGGGTATGTTTAAGAAAAGATTATCATCTCAAAAAATCATGTTAAATAAAGTGATCCACAGAAAATGTACTCATAATCCATATCAGACAAATTAAGGATTGCATTTTTTAAATTATTATAGGATTAAGGAGATGGCATGGTACGTAAAGCAGTCACTGGGTTTGATCCCTGAGATTCAAAGGCAGAACGAGAAATCCAAGTCTTGAAAGATGTCCTCTGACCCTCACACATGCCACAGCAGAAACATACATACATACACACACACATACACACACACACACACATACATACACACACATACACACACATACACACAAATAAATAAATGTAGTACTTCATTTCATTTTAAAAGATAATTGTCCCAGTTGGATTTAACTGTCATCTTGACACAACCTTCTAGAGTTATCTGAGAGCCTCAGTTGAGAAACTGCCTGGATCAAATTGTCCCATGACACGTTGATGGGAGATTATCTTGGTTGTTAGCTGGTATAGGAAGGCCCAGCACATTGAAAGTGCTACCATCCCCGGGCAGGTAATCCTGACCTGTACAATAAAGCTAGTTGAGTATTAGCTGGCCTGCAACTAACTACCTAGGAGAAGCTGGAGCGATAGCTCAGCAGTTAAGAACACTGGCTGTTGTTCTTTCAGGGGTCCTGAGCTCAATTCCCAGCACCCTCATGGTTGCTGCAAGTGTCTATAACGGGATTGGATGCTGTCTTCTGGTATTTGTCAGACAGACATGCAGACAAAGCACACATTTACATTAAATAAGGAAGTCTTTTAAAAAGAGAGAGAAAGAGAGACCTTCAAAATACACTAGATGTAAGATGCAGCTCAGCTCAGGTGTACGTCCTACTGGGCAGGTAATCCTGCAGGTAATTCAGCAGCCACTAACTTGGTGATTTCTCAGTCTGTTATCAACATGGAAGCAAACCAGGTTAGCAAAGCAAATTCTGCCAGGATGAATAACACTGTAAGCATACTCGTGTTTGTTTGTTTGTTTTTGTTTTAAGATTATTTAAAATACAATTTTATTCTGATTCTAAACGAAAAGAACAGGAATGTCAGTAACAAACAAGATTTCACCACTGAATATTCTGATGTAACTACAGCAGTCTATCTTTGAAATCCAGGAAGGAAACAACTCTGTTCCAAACAGCTAAATATGCAATTCCAAAAAAAAAAATGAAGGTATGTATAACTGCCACATTCACTCTGAAGCCCGTTCATCTCCTTCAGCATCCCAAGGAAGTACTCGATCTGCTTAGCTAAATAAGGCGGCACACGCGCTGCCCCGCTGATATCACAGGACAGTTCCCATAAAACTAGACTTCTGATCCAGGGTTCCAGCTTCAACTTTCTTACAGGTCATCATCCTCATCCGGGAGAGCAGTTGTCTGAGCAACCTCTAAATCGTGCTGGTACTGTGCTGCCAAAGCTGGGACCATGACCACAGGTGGGGCAAGAGCAGGCATGGGAACAAACTCCAAGTTAGGCTCTCTGATGAGCTTTCTGGCAAGCCACAGGAAAGGCTTTTCAATGTTGTAGTTACTTTTGGCAGAAATGTCATAATACTGAAGATTCTTCTTTCGGTGGAAGACAATAGATTTTGCCTTCACTTCCCTGTCTTTAATATCCACTTTGTTGCCACACAATACAATGGGAATGTTTTCACACACGCGTACCAGATCTCTATGACAGTTCGGTACGTTCTTGTAAGAAACTATTGATGTTACGTCAAAGATTATAATGGCGCACTGGGCTTGGATGTAGTAGCCATCACGCAGGCCCCCGAACTTCTCCTGGCCGGCTGTGTCCCACACGTTGAACTTGATGGGTCCTCTGTTGGTATGGAAGACAAGTGGGTGCACCTCCACGCCCTGGGTGGCTACATACTTCTTCTCAAACTCGCCGGTCAAATGGCGCTTCAGGATCATCGTCTTCCCGGTGCCGCCGTTGCCCACCAGGACTAGTTTGAACTGGACCTGCCGGTCTCCCTGGGCGGCCATTGCTGCGATCCTTCCAGAAGAGTCCGTCCAACTGAAGCTGGAAAGATGGCGGAAGCACCCATACTCGTGTGTTTTTTTTTGTTTTGTTTTGTTTTGTTTTGTTTTTACCATGGGCCTCTGTCATAAGGGTAGAGAATTCAGAACAATAAAATGAATATTTTCACATCTATACCCAGTATCATGTATTTTATCAAGTTTTAAAAAGTTTTTTCCTGAAAAAAAAAAACAGCCTTATCAGGTTTCTACTTTACCAACTCATGGGAAAACCTGTACTGGATTTTAGAGATGTGTTATGAGAACAAAAATTTCACATATGTGAGAAAGAATGATGAGCTACCAAGCAATGATGTCATGACAGTATTTTGAAGCCAAAGGCTAAATTAATAGGTATGACTATTTTGACACATTATCCAGAAGCCACCTGCAGTTATAAGATAATTTTTTTTTTAAAAAATCGATCTGTTCATCTAGTCAGATATAATGGTTCATGTTTTCAGTCCCAGCATTCGGGAGGTGGAAGATCAGAATTGAAAGTTACCCTCTACAACATATCAAGGCTGAGGCCAGCCTGAACTATGTGGGCCTGAACTACGTGAAACCCTACCTCAAAAAAAAAGAAAGAAAGAAAGAAAGAAAGAGAGAGAGAGAGAGAGAGAGAGAGAGAGAGAGAGAGAGAAAGAAAGAAAGGGATAAATCTTAAAAATCACATTCACTTATATAGTTTTAAAATACATACACACAAAATACTGCTTGGGTTGACAATGTGACTACTGCTAGCTACTGAGATCTTTAAAAGATCAAAACATTAGGCTGAAGAGATGACTCAGAGGTTTAGAGCACTGACTGCTCTTCCAGAGGTCCTGAGTTCAATTCCCAGCAACACATGGTGGCTCACAACCATCTGTAATGGGATCTGATGCCCTCTTTTGGAGGAGCCAGGAGTTAGTGCCACCTCAAACTGGCAGTAAAGGCCATTTATGAGGCAGAGGCAGGTGGATCTCTGTGAGTTCATGGGCAGTTGGTTTATGTAGTGAGTTCCAAACTAGGAAAAGCTACATAGTGAGACTCTGTCTCTAAAAAAAACAACAAAATGAAACAAAACCAAAAAGAAATCTTAACAACCCTAGTTGAAAAAGCTCTGGAAAGGCCATATTCCCAGGCCCACTTAAGAGGAAAAGCCCACTTCAGCCTCCTGCTCTAAAACCTGCTGACTCTTTGCATTGTATAGAGCTAAGGATGGGTTTTACATATTTACATGGCTAAGAGAGGAAAAAAATCACAGACAGACTGTTTGGGGTTACATGAAAATGATATTAAATTCAAGTTTCAGGGTCCACAAATTTGGAACACAGTCTCTGTTCTTTACCAACCATTTGTAACTACTTTGCAGTTTTGGTAGTTTCGGAGACCATAGGGACCATAAATCTTAAACTATTTAATAATTTTCCCTAAACAGTGTGTGACACTTGCTGTAAGAATCCCTTCTACACACATTTTTGGAGATTCACTGTCTGAAATATTAAAATTAAGATATCCTGGAAGGTGATAACACATTTAGAACTAAGTATCAAGTGTTTTCTAGAAGACAACTTTGGTCTAAAATGATACTCCTGTCTGCCTTTCAGACAGACACCCAGAGGAGATGGGCTTGCTGAGAAATAGTTATCCTGGAAACAACTTGTGTTAGAGACAAGGGTATTCAGAGGAGGAAGCCACTACTGTTACCTAAAAGAGGTCTGCAGGCCAGCCTTACCAGGTTGCCCTGCAAGACAAGAACTCCTAGTTCAGCCTAGCAGGAGGTTAAATAAAGGCAGGGATACAGATGGGCATGTGCATTCCAGAAATAAAAACGAAGTGCATGTGGCTGAACCTGAGGGGCACAGCAGAGCCAGCATGGAGATTGTCTGTTGATCACAGGAGTAATGAACACAATCCACAGCTCTCCGTGTGCCCGACACAAGTGCTTTCTATGTTAATTCATTCCATTATTGTAGTAGTGTTTGACCTGGGTAGGTCGAGTAATTTATTATTCTCACTTTATAGATGAAGACTTGGGGGGGGCGCCAAAGTTCTATACTTCTCACCCCAAAAGAAGAGGCATAATAGTGGTTGGATCCAGGCTAAAAAAAATAATAATTACATTTTTTTTCCTTTCAAGACAGGGTTTCTCTGACTGTCTTAGAACTCACTCTGTAAAGCAAGCTGTCCTCAGACTCACAGAGACCTCCCTGCCTCTGCCTCCTGAGTGCTGGGATTAAAGTCGTACATCACTACCACATCCAAGATGTCATTTCTCATCTGTTGTCTCTCCTGGGCAGCAGTAGCTTGGAGGTAGTGGCTTAGGCTTGTGATTTCATCATTCTGGGATCATGAATGCAAGGTCATCTTGGGCTATATACAGCAGGGCGCTGTCTCTAGAAACAAACTAATAAGCAAAATAGTGTCCCCAGGCAGCAAGGAGTAGACATGAAGAAGTGAGGTATGTCTCAGGTCCTGGGATGATCTGACAACTCTGTGAAGAAGTGGTAAACACTTCATTAGGGCTGTTGACAATGGGGATTCTTGAAGCCACCTCAGACAAACCAGAAGGCAGGCAATTAAGTGTTAGGTATGTTACAGATAATAAATCCCATAAAAATTAGATAAAGGAGACAAGGAAGATGCGGGTCTTAAGACTTTGGTCAAGGAACTGTCCTTCAAGCCAGTCTTTGGGTCATGGGAACAAGGAACTATAAAGTCTACAATAATCTTATAAATCTCCTATGCTTTGTATATTCCTACCTATATCTCCAACATCAAGACCAGCACCTCTTATGCCCAAAGGGCTTATTAATATTTGTTGAATCTACAAATGAGTTTTAAATACATGCATGTTTGGGGACAAGAGAGAAGAATCAACAGTTAAGAACATTCGTTGTGGGGCTGGTGAGATGATGGCTCACTGGTTAAGAGCACTGACTGTTCTTCTGGAGGTCATGAGTTCAAATCCCAGCAACCACATGGTGGCTCACAACCATCTGTAATGAGATCTGATGCCCTCTTATGGGGTATCTGAAGTATACTTACATATAATAAATAAATAAAAACCTTTGGGCCAGAGGGAGAAGGGAAGAAGAAACAAAAACAAAAAATTGCTCTTGTATAAGAATTCCCAGCAAGCTATCCATAACTCCATTCCAGGGTGCAGTGGTTTGTATTGGCTTGATCCAGGGAGTGATATTAGAGGTGTGACCTTGTTGAAGTAGGTGTGTCACTGTGGATGTGGACTTTAAGACCCTCACGCCTGGAAGCCAGTCTTCCACCATCAGTCTTCAGATGAAGATGTAGAACTCTCAGCTCTGCCTGCATCATGCCTGCCTGGATGCTGCCATGCTCCCACCTTGATGATACTAGACTTAAACCTCTGAACCTGTAAGCCAGCCCCAATTAAATGCTGTCCTTTATAAGATGTGCCTTGGTCATGGTGTCTGTTCACAGCAGTAAAACCCTTACTAAGACACAGGGTGTGGTGGTTTAAATAAGAATGACCCTCGTAGGCTCATAGATTCGACTGCTTAGTCATCAGGGAGTAGCACTATTTTAGAAGGATTAGTAGGTGTGGCCTTGTTGGGGGAAGTGTGTCACAAGGGGTGAGCTTTGAGGTTTCAAAAGCCCATGCCAGGTACAGTTCTCTCCCTGCTGCCTGTGGATCAGAGGATAAAGCTCTCAGCTACTGTGTCTGCCTGTGTACCTCCATGTTCATAATAATGAACTGAACCTCTGAAATTGTAAGCAATCCCCCAATTAAATGCTTTCTTTTATAAGAGTTGCCTTGGTCTTGGTGTCTTCACAGTAAAAGAACACTGAGTATGACACAGAAGACCCAATGCCCTCATCTAACTTCGTCTAAGAGCACCGAGCTCTTAGGAGTGCAGGCACATACATGCAGGCAAAACACATAAAATGATCAAATCTAGTATATATATATATATATATATATATATATATATATAACAAATCTTGTGTGTGTGTGTGTGTGCGTGTTGTGTGTATTTGAACAGGTAATATGAATACATGGTCCAAAAGTAACATGATTCTAAATGCTAGAATGAAAGTTTTATCTCAGCAAGCTCCTCTCTTTTCAGACAAGTGAGTTTTATGCTTTTTGAGGGTTTGTTTGTTTGTTTTGTTTGCTTTCAAAGGTATGAGCATGTATAAGCAAATACATAATGTGTGTAAACTCTTTGGGGGAAGGAGGGTGTCAGAGACAGGATTTCTCTGTGTCACCCTGGCTGTCCTGGAATTCATTCTGTAGACCAGGCTGACCTCAGACTCAGAGATCTTCCTGCCTTTGCCTCTGGAGTGCTGGGGTTACAGGTGAACACCACAGCCGTCACCACCACCACCCCTGCACGTGTCCACTCTTAACTCTTCCCATACCAATACATTTTAATGTAAGTTATGGCCTAGTGTGTGTGCAGTGTTCACTGCCTATAGGGAAATTCTTCTGTAAACATTTCTAAGGATCTTCCTGTATCTAAGCAGTCTGTTGAGGTTTACATTTGGGGTATTCCACAGAGGCTCCTGTACTGAAGGCTTGCTCCCCTATTGAAGCAGTGGGCCTTTGGGGGAATGATTATGTTGTGAGAGTTCCAATCTCATAAACAGATTAATCTATTGATGGGTTCACAGTTGAATGAGCTATTGCTATTGGAGGGGGTGGTAAGGAAGAGTGGAGGGTGGAACCTGATTGGAAGAAGCAGATCACTTCCAGACAGACACCTCAGAAGGGTTTGTCTGACTGATTTCTCCTCTCTTGGTCAACTTTCTCAACATCCAAGCACCATAAAGTTCTGCCTTAACTCGGGCTACCATGGCATCAACAGAGCCAGTTGACCTTGGATTGAAGCATCAGAAGCAATGAACCAAACCACTTCTTTTTAAAAAATTGTTTCTCTCAGGTGTTGGGTCTCTCAGCGACCCAAAGCTGGCTGTATCCGCTGTATGATGCCTGACCTTCATCCGCCTTTCAGCCTTGGCCCTGTGGATGTGTTCTTCATTTGCTACCAGAAATAGGATGACGAGGTGATAAGCAGGAGTTGACTGAGGAAGATCTGGATGAGGGCCGTGAAAGCACAGTGATGTGATTTTGCTTCTTGCCATTAGCAAGAGGTCCCCATCACACATGCCCTGAAAGATTCATTGCCTGAGGTGATCCAGTCTAGTGTGGGGCGCTGGGCTTTGGGGTCAACAAACTTGGATTGTTCCTTACAACCTGCTGTGGAGAGTGACTGTCCTTTGATCCAGGCAACCTCTACCTTGGGGAGCTCTGCTTTGTCCCAAGGATCACCCCAGCTGGACTAGTTGATTGTTTACATCCTTTCCTGGAGGAGTGAGGAGGAGGGTCACAAGACTTGAGTGTCCAGCCACTCCCTACCGCCTATTGTGTACAGTTCTGCCTTTAATTAAAAGTGCCCTGGGGAGGTGGGGGACTGGACTAGAGTATGTATACACGCCTGGTAAAAGCTCCATCTAGGTTACTATAGGCAAGCCTTTATTCTTGCTGGTTAAAGGTTTTTCAGGTGCAGCCTCTTGGGATAGGAGAGTGCTTACACCCCCTTAAGTAGCCCCCACTTTGCTCTGAAAGGAAGTCTAGTTCACTCATCTGTTCTCCCAGAGAGTACTTTGGCAGAATTCTGCCTTAGTTAGGACCTGGATGGTTCTCGTGGGGAGAAATCCTAGCAATATCTGCATTCCCGTGGACAGCTGCAGACTTCCTCTTGGGCATTTCACTTCTCGGCTAGACCAGTAGTGGACTGGAACTATGAAGAGTGTAATGGGACAATGAGTGCACATGGACAGTAGAAGTATGCAGAACTTGAGAGGGAATAGCTATTGTACACTGTGATGGTGTCATGCTGTCAGAATTCCTTCCTATATGTCCATCTGAGGTGGATTAGTTACTATTGAGAGGAAGAGGATTCTCACTTTGGTGAGGAAAATGGTTTAAAACAAAGACCATGTCACAACAACCAGATTTTATTCCTGGGACCTACATCATGAAAGGAGAGAACTCCCAAAAGTTATTCTCTGACCTCTACACACATGCCCACACATGTGCTCCTAGGTATGGTGGAGGAGAAAGTTTATTATAGATATGTGGGAGAGCATAGCCAGAGGCAGACATGTCTGGGAGAGTCTAGAATGGTCATGACCCTGAACCATGTGGGGAGAGGGAGAGAGGAAGGGAGAGAGGGCAGTCAAGTACAGCGTACAGCAGCCAGGAGGCCAAAGGTGCAAAAGGATACAAAGGACAGTAGGTAACCAAAGTGTCTGGATTGTATAGAGAAGGGCCTCTGGGGGTAGGGCAGCTCAGCGCCTGGCTGGAGAGTTCAGGGTAGAGGGCTGAGTATTCTAGCCATACACTGTTAATAGGTAAGGACTAAAGGATACTGGGAAAACCCAGAGGCCAGATCTCCTTTGATATGTTAAGTAGGCATCTCAGCTGTTAGTCTGGGGTTTGAAACTTAACACCTGCAAAAAATCCTCAAGAGCTGGAGTTACAAAGGGTTGTGAGCTGCTGGGGGTTCACCAAGATCCTCTGCAGTGTCAGCCAGTGCTCTTAACTCTTGAGCCATCTCTCCAGCCTCCAATAATTTTTTTTTCTTTCTTTTTTTTTTTTTTTGGTTTTTCGAGACAGGGTTTCTCTGTGTAGCCCTGGCTGTCCTGGAACTCACTCTGTAGACCAGGCTGGCCTCGAACTCAGAAATCCGCCTGCCTCTGCCTCCCAAGTGCTGGGATTAAAGACGTGCGCCACCACTGCCCGGCCCAATAAAATAAATAAATAAAATTTTTTAAAGTTAAAAAATGAAAAAGATTGAAAATGGATGCGGCGGCATAACGCTCAATATGCGGACACTAACTGAACTGTAGACTTGGAATGTGTGAAGTCAACGGTGTGAATTAAACCTCGGGAAAAGCCGTACAAATCCTGTGGTGGGAAGATAAGGATGAGGAGGGGGAGGAAGGAAGCCTAGAAAAACCCAGGAGCAGCAGAGGCAAGATTGTGCCGGAAGGGCAGGCACGGTGGGACAGCAGCTTCGCCCATCCAAGAGCTGCATCTTAGTCCCAGCTCAGCCTTCAGCTGACCGAGGCCTTGGAAACCTCCTTCACTTCTATGTG
>NW_021621359.1:6019-7410 GCF_004785775.1 Grammomys surdaster | reverse complement strand
AAGCTGCACTCGATTAACTACACACACTTTAATTTTTTATTGTGGTGAAGCATGCATTTTTTTCCCACCTTTGCCATTTTAAGTGAACCATGCAGTGGCCTTAGTCTAGTAAGATGGCTGTGCAATTGTCACTGCCACCCAGGTCCATACAATAGTGAGACAGAACACATAAGTGCAGAATTCCAAATGTTCCTTTCCACAGCCTCTTATATTTGCATGTACTGTGTAACTGCTGCCAGGCCCTTCTTGTCAATTTTATTTTAGCTGTTTGCTTTTGCTAAATGCAAGCCTTTGCTCGAGGAGATGGGTTAAAAGAACAGAGCATGATTCTTTTACAGGAGACTTAGGTGTTTTTGCAGGTTGCAGGTTCAGTATCTCAGTGTTTCCTCCCTGCAGGCTCAAATCCCCCAGTTCTTGGGCTGGAAGGCACAGTGCAGGGACAGGAACACAATGCTTTCCAGATTTGCTGTTGCCCAGCTCAATAGAATTCCCTTGTCCTACGTTCCAGGGCCACATCACAGATTGAAACGTTATCATTAGAGAATTCTCAAAATTCTCAGTGCAGACGGACAGCCAATGATTCTTCCCAACACAATGCCAAGTGAAACTTTCTCCTCCCTGCCCGGTGATTTGTTGAGCAAGATATTCACATCTATCCACATCTGGGCCCTATCAGTGATGTCAAGAGGTTTGCTTGCTTTATAGCTCAATTCAAAATGACACTGGTCCATTTTCTCATTCTGTAGAAGATGAAAACTTGAAAGCTAAAGATGTTTAGAATATGCTTTTGCTTTATTTTGTTTTGTTTTTTCCTTTTCAATATTTAAGTCTGGGGTGCTTGGAGGTAAAAAGAAACTACAAGGTTAGAGTACAGATTATCCAACAAGAAAGAGACCAGTAAGGGACTGGAAAAGGAGCTCCTGCCACATATTCAAAGAGGCCAAAACCCAGGAGAATCGCTTTAATCCCACAGACGGGGAAAAATTACATGATTTCCCCCCAGAAACTCAGAAGAGGGCAAAACCAAATAAAATGCAAAACCCTTCTACCCCAAGTGTTCTCTCTTCCTCCTCCCCACCCTCCTTCCTTCCCAATTCCAACTTCACTACCTACAAATGGTGCTCTGTGTTTTTAACTTTCATGTGAAGTCCTTGGGCATCTCTTCTGTTTCTTCTGTGTTTTATTCACTATAGAACATGCAGAAAATAGTCAAGAACAGAGACAGGGGCTGAAGAGATGACTCAGCAGTTAAGGGCACTGACTACTCTTCCAGAGGTCCTGAGTTCAATTTCCAGCGACCACAAGGTGGCTCACAACCATCTATAATGGGATCTGATGCCTCCTTCTGGTGTGTGTGAAGACAGCTACAGTGTACTCATATATATAAAATC
>NW_021621359.1:0-6009 GCF_004785775.1 Grammomys surdaster | reverse complement strand
ACATAGGCAAAGGGATTTCAAAGTTAATGCTGTGGGCAATCTGCCAGCAGATTCACAGAATGTTATCCCGCCCCCCCCCAAAATCTGATATTTAAAATTTATTAATTTTTAATGTGACTTTATCTATGCTTAAATTGGAAGCATGTTTTGTGGCTGTTCAAACTGCTGGGATCTCAGGGAAGGTTAAACTTTTACTTTATGCACACATGTAATTTTTGCTTTCTAGCTTGTTTTATTTTCAAATACCCTACATCTTTGCCATATGCCTCCTTTATCTGTTGGTTTCTGAGAGATATGTTCCCAGAGACGGAGATTTGTAAATTTTGTTCCTTATGGTAATGGGATTTGCCCCCAGTTATTCTGAAAGCTTGCTTTTGGAGCATGAGAACTGATAGATATTACATTTTTTTTGTTGGATTGTGCTTTTATGAATAGTAAAGTGTATCTCCTTGACATTTTTTAATTAAAATATTTTTAGACTTTAACATTGTTTTATTCTATGTGTATGAGGATTTGTCTGTGTGTGTGTTTGTGTGCTGCAAGCACACAGCGTTGGAGGGAGCCAGTAGAGGGCCTCAGATGCCCTGGAATCAGTTAGCAGTAAGCTTCTATGTTGGTGTTGAGAATTGAACCAGGGTCCTCTGGAAGAGTAGCCAGTGCTCTTGACCACTGAGTCGTCTCTCCAGACCCTCCCTGGCATTTTATGTGGGACTGCATAAGGGTATCCTGGGTCATGGTTGAGCAGGTACTTAGAACCCCGAGATTCTCTGTGGAATTCCTCATGAGAACCGGCAGGAGTTCGGTCCCTCCCATCACCTAAGATCCTGAAAAACAGTCACAGATCTCCATAGAGTCACCCAGGCGATAGGCCCAGGCCTTAGAGATTTACATACTAATGAAGGCCAGAGGGCAGAGCAAATTAAACATTCCTCCCCCCAGATCCTCCCCTAATCCTCCCCCTTTCTCCCTCCCTATATAACTCGGGACGGCCCTGAGTTTTGGGGGTACGCCTAGATCCATCTATTATCCATCATGTCAATAAACCTTTTTGGAACCAAGGACTTCCTCGTGTTACTGGGGCCCGCCGCCGCCAAGGCCCTCAGGCCGCTGGAACCGTAGGATCTCTCTCCATGATGTGGGGACCCGCCACGGCGGCGGGCTTGCGCCACCGTGGCGGGCCTTTTTTTTAAATTTTCCCCACAATTTTAAATGATTCTTTTCTTGTATATTACTTTGTGGGCGTCACTTTTCTTTATTCTTGATCTTGTTCTCCTATCTTCTGCATCCAATTCATTTATCACCAGTTTTTAAAAGTTGTATTTATTTTTATTTTATGCGCATGAGTATTTGCCTGCAGGTGCACCATGTGTACCTGGCACATGAAGAGAACAGGAAGAGGCCTCAGATCCCCTGGACCTTAAGTTATAGACAGTTGGATGTAACCATGTATGTGCTGAGAACTGAACCCAGGTCCTCTGCCACAGCATCCAGGGCTCTTAACCACTGAGCCATCTCACCAGCCCCTCTCATTACCACTTCACAGTACAGATTCAACCAGCAGTAAGAAAAACCTGTAATTTTTAAATCTGTAAACCTAAACAAAAGTCTCCTAGATCAACAGAACAGACTTTAGCTACAAAAGCAAACAGAAAAAAAAAGCTTCACAGATGTATAACATAAAAATTATAAAATTAATTTTTCAAGTGTAAAGTTGACTCTATGATTCATTTAAAAATCTCTTTATTCCTTGTTAAAATAGTAATGAATATTGCTTCTGAGTGTATATGGCGTTTCCCAGCTATAAACTCACAGGTGCCTAAGAATCTGAGGAAGGAAAGAAAAGGGGAGGGGGCAATTATAAGGAGCATGTGTTATATACACAGTGGAAAAACTTCCTGCCATAAAAAAGAATATTGAATGAAGCAGACAGAGCTCTGTGAGTTTGAGGCACGCCTGATCTACATGGTAATTCCAGACAAGCTAAAGTGTGCAGTGAAGTCCTGCCTCAAAAACGAAAACCCAGGACACTACAGACAACTGAAATAATCATTTTAAAGTAAACTAAGCCACTCTCAGAAAGATAGATATCATGTGGGTTTTTTTACTACAGTTTCTAGATTTTATATGAATGCTTTAAGAATCTCTATAAATTAAGCATAGATACTGTTCGAAGCTAGAAGTGAAGCTGTATTTATTTATTTATTTATTTATTTATTTATTTATTTTTTAACTTGAAATACTCTTGAGTCCTATGGGAAGGGGAAACTTCAACTAAGAAATTACCCAGATCATACTGCCCAGTAGCCAGGTCTATAAGAGATTGTCTTGGTTGAGGATTGATGTGGGACAGCTGAGCCCACTGTGGGTAGCACCATCCTTAGGCAAGGGTGCCTGGCCACCTTAAGAAAGCTAGATAACCATGAGCCTGTGAATGAGCCAGAGCTAGCTGGTAATCAGCAGCTACCTCCATGGTTCTTGCTTATTCCTGCTTGAGTTCTTCTTCTGACTTCCCTCAAGGATGATTTTACTCCTGGAAGGGTAACCTGAAATCACCCCCCCCACACACACACACCTCTTCAAATCTTCATTTCTGAAAAGCCATCTGTGGCTTATAGTCCTTACCTTTCCATTCCTAGCCCAAGGAGACTGCTTAGCTCTCTGTCTTTATAGATGCACCTCTCTTGGACACTTCATGAGCTGGAATTACACAGCACTGATGGCTTTTAAACCTTCTTTCTCTTATTTAATATGCTACTTTTGATCCATTCTTGTTGTACAACGTCCCACTGTGTGGAATCTGATACTGTGTTTACTGGTGAGCATTTGTGTTCCGCTGCTGAGTATTATGAATGATGAGGCCAGATTTCATATAGAGTCTTTGGTGAAGGCATGCTTTCCTTTTTCTTGGTTAGGTCCCTAGAAGCGGAATTGCAAGCTTCTGTGTTAATTCTGCTTGAATTTCAAGAAACTGCCAAAGCGTTTCCTAGAGTTTGCAAGGTAGGGACCATTTCTACTTTCAGGATGAAGTTATTGATCTGTGCCTGTGGGCGGTGCCAAACAGATGTTGTTGCGGTCATGGCCACTAAAGTGCAGAGTCATCCTGGGTCTGCGTTTCTGCTCAGAATGGAGCCCAGTGCTGTTTGTAAAGCAAGGCATCCTCTGCAAACCCACACATACAGAGGCACCTAGAGTGACACATCGTGGCTGCTGGGGCAAAGTCACAGAAATGACTCTACATAGCTATCCCTCTGTGTCTAGGGCAATGGGTTCCAGGACATTGTTTCCCACTGTGAACACACAAACCCACAGGTGCTCAAGTCTCTTGTTTGAGATGACAAGTATCTGCTTACGATACATGGTTGTTTTTTTCCGTGTTACACCCCACTATTTAGTTATCTCTAAAAGCTTAATTCAATATAAATGGCGTAAAAATAGTTGCGATACTGTATTGTTTCTGGAATAAACTAAATAAATAAATGAGGAAGAATAGCCTGCCCTTTTTACAGATACTTTATCCCTCTATGCTAGAGATCAGATCCAGAGTCTATCACATACCAGGCAAGTACTCTACCACTGAACTACTTCTGCTGTCTTGAGATGTAATTTTTTAAAAAAGATTTATTTATTTTATTTTATGGGTATGGGTGTTTGCCTTACATCTATTTATTTATATCATGGGGATGCTTGGTGCCTGGGAAGCCAGAAGAGGGCACCAGATCTCCAGAAACTAGAGTTACAGATGTTTGTAGCCACCATATGGATGCTGAGAGCTGAACCTGGGTCCTCTGGAAGAACAGCCAGCCCTCTCTTAACCACAGAACTATCGTTTCGGTTTCCCAGATACAACTATTTTGATCAAATATTTTTAATCTGTGGTTGTTTGATCCACGGATGAGGAACCGGAAGACACAGAAGGCCATCTGCATATGGGCGGGGTCAGGAGCATAGTGAATGAGTGACCATGAGAGTCTGTGGCAGAGGAATGGAGGAGCAGCTGACGGAGGGGTTGAAAAGAGCCGAAGAGCCGGGCGGTGGTGGCGCACGCCTTTAATCCCAGCATTTGAGAGGCAGAGGGAGGCAGATTTCTGAGTTCGAGAGTTCGAGGCTAGCCTGGTCTACAGAGTGAGTTCCAGGACAGCCAGGGCTACACAGAGAAACCCTGTCTCGAAAAACCAAACAAACAAACAAAAAAAACAAACAAAAAAAGAAAAAGAAAAAGAAAAGAACCAAAGGATCTCTCTGAGGAATTAGGGCTGTGTGGAGGCCTGAAGGATGAGCCCTAGGTACTCAGGCCCAGACTGTGTAGAAGAAACAGCTGAAGGAAAAGATATGTGCTGTATGTCCTTGTTAGTCACAAACTCACAGATGATCCTGGAGCTGGCTTCCATTGCCCCAGCACCTGCATTCAGAGACGCCTGGGGCTTTACTTGTGTTTTCTCTGAGTCGGGTAGGCCACCCTCACCATCCCCACTTTGAAAATGAAGAGCTGTGTTAAAGTTTACAAAGTAATGAAAGGAGGGCTGTCAGCATGGTTCAGTGTGTCAGGGGCTTAGCATAGAACCCTGATGTCTTAGTCACTGTACTATTACTCTGAAGAGAAACCATGAACAAGACAACTGATTTATGAGAAAACAATTAATTGGAGGCCAACTTCCAGTTTCAGGGGTGTACTTCAATATCGCTATGGGAGGAAGCATGGAGGCTTGTAGGCAGGCACTGGAGTAGGAGCTGAGAGCTACTTCCTGATCCACAGGCAGAGAGAAAATTGCCCTCAATGACACACTTCCTCCAACAAGGCCACACCTCTTAGTCTTTCTAATCCTTTCAAACTGTTCCTTCCCCTATGAGTGAGCCTTCAAATCTATGAGCCTCTGGGGGTCATTCTTACACAAACCATCTCATTCCATTTCCTGTCCCCCATAGGCTGGGAGCCACATCAGAATGCAAAATTCATCCATTTCAACTTCAAAAGACCCTATAGTCTATCAAGGCCTCAACATTGTTTAAAAGTTCAAAGTTCAAAGTCTTTTCTGAGATTCAAGGCACTGTTTTTTAACTGTAACCCTCTGTCAAATCAAAGTAGAAAAAGCAGATCACATACTTCCAACCTACAATGGCACAAGATATACATTACCATTCCAAAAGGGAGGAAAGGGAGCAAAGGGAGGAAATATTGGACTAAAGGAAGACTGAAAACCATGGGGGGTGGGGGGGACTGCAAATATGTAACTCCATGTTGGATGTTAAAGCCACTCCCTCGTGAGCTCCAGCTCCTTCTGCTTTGTTGACTGTAACCCAGTTCTCGCTCTTGGGCTGGGTTCACATCCAACCTGCAGCTTTCCTCAGCAGGTATCCCACAACTCTGGCAACTCCAGTATCTTGGGATGGCCAACATAATCCAGGCTTCACCTTCACAGCTTCATGCAATGTCCATGCAGGGGCACCCTTGACACCCGCCTGGACTTGATGGCTTTCCTAAGCCACAGATGGATTGCCACAAACCCTGTCTTGTATCCTTGACTCCAAAGCCAGAACCACAGTGTCAAATCTCTGCTGTCTGATGGGACTGGAAGTTGGCCTCCTCCTATGATTACGTTTGAGTCAACTTTCTGCTTTCTGTGGTTTTTCTTCTCTGATTAAGCTTTTCTTTAATTCCTTTTCCCAAATTGGAAGCTTAGCTGGGTGGGCTCTTGCCCTGGGTAGGCTGATGCCCTGAGGTCACAACTCCCTTTAAATTCCATTTAGCATCAGGTTTGTCTTTTATCTCCTTGGGCACTGGATTTAGTTCTATTTACACTCTCTGGCTCTCCTTTTCTCCTCAAACTGTTATCTTACATTTCTCTTTGTGCAGGTTGCTTATTTTAATTATAGGTCTTCATTAAGAGTGATTACTAATAACCACATGATATAGTCAATACTAGGCTACCTGTCTTGAAATCTCCTTTGCCAATGCCATTAAGCCGAAACTTCACTTCAGTCTCAGGAAGTTTGTTTGTTTGGTTTTTTGTT
>NW_021621358.1:0-5355 GCF_004785775.1 Grammomys surdaster | reverse complement strand
TTTTTTTTTGACTATCTTTCCATTTACACTAACACAACACTAACATCCTAAGAACTAGAAACATCCATAAAATGTAGTTTATCTACAGACGCCAAAAGGACCTTCTGGTCAAAGATAAGCTCTAGGGTAACCAGGAATGTAAAACCACAGAATTTTCTCTTCAATAGTAGAGAAGTGCACTCTTTACTGACCAGTAGTGAGGGAATGGCTGTAGTAAGCAGCGTGGTGACCTGTGGTAGATGTGGTGCCATCCATACAACACCTAATAGTCACAGACTGTTAAATTTATCCCAGATTCTTCTTCCATAGGGCATTGTTTCTAAATCAATACAAACCTGTCTTAGGGGAGATGTGACATGCACCTTACTAATAGCTTGGTGTCCTCTACACTGCTTGTTTGATCCTCCTCTATGCACTTTAGTTTTAGAACCCAACATTAAGAAAGACTCAGATGTAATTTGCAAAAGACTTTTGAGGTAGTCACATTTTAATCTTTATTGTGCTTGTGGGATTGGGATAATTGTTACTAAGAATTTTTTTTCCAAAATTATACTGTACTTAAATATTCCTAAAATAGCCACCCTGGGGTCAGAATCTTGAAGTTTCACTCAACACTAGGAACTGAGTCTGCAGGATAAAATTTTATAGTTTACTTTCTGTTTTTATTTCCTTCTTTATTTAAGTAATCATTCCATTTGTTTACATCTCAGATGATATCCCACTTCCCAGTTTACCCTTCCACCAACCCCCCAACCCACATCTGCCCTACCCCTTCCCTTTTGCCTGTATGAGAGTGCTCCCATACCAACCTACACTCTCCTGCCCCACTGCTCCCACATACCCCTACTCTGGGGCATCCAACCTCCCTAGGACCAAGGGCCCACCCTCCCATTGCTGTCAGGCAAGGCCATCCTCTGCTACATAGGTATCTGGTGCTATGGATCCCTCCAGGTACACTCCTTGGTTGGTGATCTAGACTTTGGGAGAACTGGGTAGTCAGGACAACCTATGTTTTTCTAATGAGGTTTCAATCCCCCTCTTCCAGTCCTTCTGCCAGGAACCCCAGCAGGTTCAGACTGATGTTTGGCTCCAAGCATCCACATCTGCATTGGTCGCTTGCTAGTCAGGCATTCCCAGGAACTGTCAAACTTGGTTCTTGTCCGCAAGCACCTCTTGACCACAACAACAGTGTTAGGTTTGGTGCCTGCAGATATGATGTATTCCCAGGTGGAGCTGTTTCCAGGTGGCCTTTCCATCAGTCTCTGTTACATTTTTTTGTCTCTGTTCTTCCTTTGGACAGGAACATTTCTGGGTTAAAAAACTTTGAGATGGGTGGGTGGCCCCATCCCTTGACCAGGGGCCGTGCCTATCTACTGGAGGTGGTCTCCACAGGTTCCATCTCCCACTTCTCTGTGCATTATGACTAAAGTCAATCTCATTGGGTCCTGAGAGCCTCACATTTCTCTAGTGTCTGGGACCCTCCAGTGGCTATCCCCATTGCCTCATCCTCCCTGATACCAATTTTTATTTGATTTCCTGACCCTCTGTCCCCCTCCCTCTCAGATCTCCTCCAGTTTCTGATACTGCCACCCTTATTTCCTCCTCCTCCTTTCTTCTTCCCTTGTCCCCCTCTCCTTCCACCTTGCACAATCGTCCTGTTCCCTCCTCAGTGTAGGACTGAAGCATCCATCCCCTGGTCTTCCATTCTTCTACTCTCCATATGCTCTGTAGGTTGTATCATAGGCATTGTGAGTTTGGGGGCTAGTATCCATTTATCAGTGAGTACATACCATGGGTGTTCTTTTGTGTCTGGGTTACCTCACTCAGGATGATACTTTCTAGTTCCAGCCATTTGTTAGCATTCTGCCTAAACTCCACCCCTACAGTTACATGGCAACAGCCAGGTATGTTCCTCCCCACAGTTACCTGGCAACAGCCAGGTAGGCCTAGCCCACTATAAAAGGGGATGCTTGCCCCCTCCTCTCTCTTGCTCTCTTGATCCCTCTGTCTCCTCACACTTTCCCCCTTCCCTCCACCCTCTCTCCATGTGCTCATGGCCGGCCAGCCTCTACTACTTCTCTTCTTTTCTCTTCTCTTCTCTTCTCTTCTCTTCTCTCCTCTCCTCTTCTCTTCTCTTCTCTTCTCTTCTCTTCTCTCTCTCTCTCTCTGCCTCTACTACCCTCTTAACTTCCTCCTACCCCATGCCTTGAATAAACTCTATTCTACTATACTATACCAGTCACATGACTGGTCCTTGGTGGGGGAGGGATGCCTCAGCATGGGCCCGCTGAGACATCCCCTTCTCCCATACCTCACCACACTCCCACAGAACATATTCTATATCTCTTTATCTTTTTAAAAACACACCACTATTTGCCTGCAAGTTTCATGAAGTCTTTGTTTTTAATTGCTGTGTCGTACTCAATTGTGTGTATGTACCACATTTTCTGTATCCATTCTTCTGTTGAGGGACATCTGGACTGTTTCCAGGTTCTGGCTATTTTAAATAAGGCTGCAATGAACACAGTGGAGCCTGTGTCCTTGTTATATGCTGGAGGATCTTTTGGGTAAATGTCCAGGAGCAGTATAGCTGGATCTTCAGGTATAATTATTTCCAATTTTCTCAGGAATTGCCAGACTGATTTCCCAAGTGGTTTTACTAGCTTGCAGTCCCAATGGAGGAGTGTTCCTCTTTCTCCACATCCCTGCCAACATCTGCTGTCACCTGAGTTTTTTATCATAGCCATTCTGACTAGTGTGAGGTAGAATCTCAGGATTGTTTTGATTTGCGTTTCCCTGATGACTAAGGATGTTGAACATTTCTTTAAGTATTTCTCAGCCATTTGAGATTCCTCGGTTGAGAATTCTCTATTTAGCTTTGTACCCCACTTTTTAATCGAGTTATTTGGCTCTCTGGAGTCTACCTTCTTGAGTTCTTTGTCTATTTTTGATATTAGCCCTCTATCAGGTATAGGGTTGGTAGAGATCACTTTCCAATTTGTGGGTTGCCATTTTGTCCTATTGACAGTGTCCCTTGCTTTACAGAAGCTTTTCAATTTTACAAGGTGTCATTTGTCAACTGTTGATCTTAAAGCACAAGCCATTGGTGGTCTGTTCAGGAAAATTTCCCTGTGCCCACTGTCTCTTCTATTAGATGCAGCATATCTGGTTTTATGTGGAAGTCCTTGATCCACTTGGACTTGAGCTTTGTGCAAGGAGATAGATATGGATCAATTTGCATTCTTCTACACGCAGACAGACCGCCAGTTGGACCAGCACCATTTGTTGAAAATCTTGTCTTTTTTGCACTGGGTGGTTTTAGCTTCTTTGTCAAAGATCAAATGACCATAGCTGTGTGGGTTCATTTCTGGGTCTATTCCACTGATATACTTGCCTGTTTCTGTTACAGTTAAAATTTAAAATGGCAGCACCCAATCTGGCTGGTTGTTATGCGGTCACCATGTTCCCAACTAGTCAAGGCCTGAGGCCACAAGCATGTTCTCGACACTGCCGCAGCTCAGGCTGGCCAGAAGCACCAGCCCTGGCACCCATGAGACGCCAGCATGGGAGATGGCTCTGCCAATCTACCACGCTGTCTCAACAATGCTTGGCTGAGCCCAGACCATCCCGCCATCCACACAGTACCTGGTAGAAATGAGGCTCTAATGCTTAATTATAATCCAAAGGCTTGATATATTTAGAAATTCTCAATTAACAATTTGCCCACACAATTAGAGTTGTTTCCCAATATGTAACCTTATGATAAAAATCATTACCCAGGACCCTCCTGGACCCGTGTTTGGTTCTCCATGGCTCCTACCTCTCTCCTCTCCCTCTCCTCCAGACTCCTCACTCTGCCTACCTCTCATACAGCCCAATTGCTGAGCTTTATACAAAGTAGTGGGAAGATATCCTGCTACATGTTTCTGTATCAATACCATGCAGTTTTTATCACCATTCCTCTATAGTATAGCTTGAGGTCAGGGATGGTGATTTCCCCCAGAAGACATTTCGTATCAACAGGACACTTCCTGAACATATGTGAGAGAAGCTTTGTAACATATGCAGACTGTCCTATGCTCTCCTCTGTTTGCATCAGAGTTGTGGTCCCTGGTGGTGACTTTGGGGGGGGGGGGAGTCTCTGCTGATCTGGGTACAGTTGCATCTTCAGCCTTTTCCAAAAATGTTTCTAAGACAAGCTATCTTGACTCAGGTCACCTTGATGCCAGTCTGTTGTTCCCCAAGATAATGACTATGATTTTCTCCTAATTAAATTTCCCAAATTCTTGAGTCAAAAGGCTATTCCACAACAGAGTTTTAAAACTGCACATTTGAGTTATGTAGTGTTGCTTGTGAACCTGACCAAGACTCTTGGGGGCGGAGGTAAGAAGGCACAGAATCAAGGACATAGACTCTGGGAGTCAGGCAAGTGGCAAAAGCAGACTCATCTATTGCAGGAACTGGGCAAACCTTTATACCCGCTTCCCAGCATCTCATTGGCTCTCAGGTAGCCAGATATTGGGCTCTCTCTTTTTTATTGGCTTGCTCCATTGTCTCATCCAGCACCAGGGGTCTCCAGCAATGCTGGCAGATTCTCAGTTGTCTCAGAGAGGAAGGTTAAGGCACGGTCTGCTTATTTTTGGTAGCCCAGTGTGAGACAGAGTTCTTTGCTCTGGCCCCACCTCAGGTGGCCTCCAGTAGAGTTGACCATACCTTTCTTATGTTGACCTTCCAAGAAGGTTCTTACCCTTCACTGACAACCAGCCCTCAAAGGACAGCCATCCCAGAGGGTATATCAGGGTGTAAGGAGAGAGCCTAAACAGAACCCTGGAGAATTCCTATGAGCCAAGTTCTAATCACCTCTCTGGGCAGGCCTCCGTCTAGATGCTTAAGAGCCATCAGTAGTTGAAGCATACACTTGTTGATAGAGCGTTGCCATGTGCTGTACAAGACATTTAAACATTATTACATCATCATCATCATCATTATTCCTCCAATTACATCTTAAGATACTATTCAGAAGGAGACAAAAAAACTTTTTATGTTCTAAACCTTTCCCATGATCCCTGTAAGAACAGGTACCCTGGTCTCATTGAGCTTGGATATACTTTCTCTGAGTAGGATCCAATAGTTTACTGCACAGCTTCCCCACAAGCTTGCTGCCAGTCTAGACCAGAACTGGATGAAGTAGGACACAGCACCTGGGTTGTGAACCCTTCAGATACAAACAAGTGTCCCTGCCTACTCTCACATTGTGAGTGTAGCCCACTGGGCTAAAAATGCACAAAATTAAGCAATCCTTCTGAAATCTGATGCTCAAAACAAATACCCAAAACAAAGGAAAACTAAAAAAAT
>NW_021621357.1:0-2861 GCF_004785775.1 Grammomys surdaster | reverse complement strand
GCATCCCCAAGCTCTCAAACCAAACCAATAGAAGTTACCTGTTCTCCCCCCCAAAACTGTATATATATCCCCAGAGCTCAAAGTAAAGTTTGCTGTGTGGTGTGAAACTTTCCTGCTGTCAGATTGCTTTTTGTGATTCCTTGCCAGTCTCTGGCTAACACTTTTCTTCTAAGGGCACTCCCAAGCTGCCCACCGGAAAGAGGGAACTGAAAGAGCCAGTAACACTTGCCCGCATTTGGAGGCTGGGAGAAAGGCCCTGCTCCACGACTGAAAAGCACTGTGCCCCAGCTCACAGCCAAGCTCTCGCTCTCTCCCGCCAGGGCCTTGCGCAGCAGCTGCGGCTTTCCAGACAGTCTTGGAGCCGGCGTTCTGGGCCCCGCCCACTCTCGTTGAGCCAAGGTGTACGGGACACCTGCTGCTCACGCCGACTCCTGTCCTACATCCCCTGCGTCTGCCCGTTGCTCCCCCGGGATGTCTCTGTCTGCTCTTGCTGAGCTTCTGCTCGAGCCCCAGCAGCCGCCCATGACCAGAGCGTGCAGGCGGTGTGCGACATGAGACATTGTTTATCCAGTTTTATGTTGAGTCATTGACCAGTTGGACTTGAGAATATTGGAGCATGATAAATATAGAGCAACCAGCTTTCCTCTACATGCAAATATCCAGTTGGACAGACACCAATTGATGAAGATGCTTTCTTTTTTCTAATGTCGCTTTGTCTTCAATGTTAAAAATCAAGTGTCAGTGGTTGATAGTTGAGTGGGTTTATTTCTGGATCTTGAATGGTATTCCATTGATCAACCTGTTTTCCTTCCAATGACATGAAGTATTTATTATACTGTGGCTATTTAATACAACATGAGATCAGTGATAATATTTTTAGAAGTTATTTTATTGTAGAAGATTGTTTTTTGCAATTTTTTTGTTTTGTTTTGTTGTATGAAGTGGGGAATGGTTCCTTCTCAGTCTGTAAGAATTGTCTTGTAATCTAATTGGAATTACTATTAATTAGTACACTCCTGTTGGTAAGATGGTATTTTGTACTACATTAGTCCTCCGGATGCAGGAGCATGAGAGACCCTTGTATCTTCTATTGGCTTTTTCCATTTATTTCTTCAGAAACTTGTAATTCTCTTCATACAGGTACTTCGCTTGGTCAGATAGAGTTACACCAATAAATTTCATATTATTTTTGCTCTTTTATAAGATGTTGTTTCCCTAATTTTTTTCTTGTCTGAGTCATCATTTGTGTAAAAGAGGACTTCTGAATTATTTGTGTTAACTTTCAATCTAGCCACTTTGACAATGTAGTTTATCAGTTACAACTGGTAACTGACAATTCTCTGGTAGAATTTGAAGGATCTTTTATTTATATTATCAATTCATCTATGAATAGAGATACTGTGACTTCATCCTTTCTAACTTGTTTCCCCTCAGTGAGCATTAGTTTTCTTAGAGGTCTACCTAGAGCATCAAAATCTATAATGAATATATAGGAAAATAGTGGACTGTCTCATCTAGTCCCTGACTTATGTGGAATTGTTTTACCTTTTCATCCATTTAATTTGATGTTGCTTATCAGCTTGTTATATATTGACTTTATTGTATTTAAGTATATGCCTTTTATCCCTGCTCTCTACAGCACTTTTGTCCTAAAGGGGTCCTGGATAATTTTCAAAGGTTTTTCAGCATCTGATGAGACACCATGTGTCCTTTTTCTTTCAGTTTGTTTGTATGGTGAATTATACTGCTGTATTTTCCTATGTTGAAACATTCCTGGAATGAAGGTACTGGATCATGAGAAATGATGAACATATGTTCTTCAATTTTGATTCACAGTGGTTTATTTCACATTCTGTATCCATATTCATATGAAAAACTAGTCTGAAATTTGATCTCATTTATTTGATGAGCCATTGTTGCACAGTCTGGATGGATGCATAGATAGATAGATAGATAGATAGATAGATAGATAGAAAGATAGAAAAATAGATAGATAGATAGATAGATAGATGTAAGATAGATGCATTGATGGGTAGACAGGTCGACAGTGAGAGAGGTAGACAGACAGACTGACTGACTGACTGACTGAATGAATGAATGAATGAATGACAGTGAGTGTCCTAGGACAAACCCCTTGCATATTTTTACACATGCATGGTGCAGGCCTCAAACTGAACCCCAGAGTAGTCTAGGCTATGCTCACTAATTGAGCTCTGTGAGCATGTCAGAAACTCCACTTACTCTCTTCATTGCATGGAGTAGAGGAATAATATTGGAGTCACAGAAATGTCAGGCTACTACCAGTGAACATCTCCATTTTAATTAATTAGTTCATTTTTTTAAGTGCTGTGAGATAGAGGGATTTTTCAGATTTTCTCAGTTAGATGTGTATGCATACATATTGTGCATATTGGACATGTATAAGCTGGGATCCACAGAGACCTGAAGAAAAGGTCCTACCACCTAAAGTCTGAGTTCCACTGGAGAGCAATCTGATGATATTAATTTTGAAACCAAACTTTGGTCCTCTTTTAAATCAATATGTTCCCTCAATACATGAGTCATCTCTCCATCTCTCTTCATGGGTGTTTTTTATTTGTTTGTTGTCTAAAGAGCATGAAAGGAGCTTATTTTGCATAAACCTTGAGCAGATCCACAGTTTCCAAGCAAATATTCCAGCTAAGTCAATAAGCAGACATGGAGACAGGGAGTTGGAGGAGAAAGAAAAAAGGAGTATGAGAGACATAGAGGTTGTTTTTATGTTTTCTTCTGTACCACAGGACAACCTAGATATGCATATGTCAACTTCCTTAACTGATAATGTTATCTACATACACAAGATTTTGAATCCTGAAATGCCT
>NW_021621356.1:0-3580 GCF_004785775.1 Grammomys surdaster | reverse complement strand
ACAGATACAGTCACACAGTACAGTTTTGGTAGTGGGGGAGCTTGGAATGTCTAACATTATAGTAGGAGGCAAGCAGGGAGTAAATGTGCAAGCATCTAATTGGAAAGCCACTTTGGCCTTTAACATAGTTGCCTGGTGCTGGGAGTCATATCATAAACTTAATTTCTGCTCCTCTCTACATTGGTGGTCACTAGACAGGGGGTGGGCTTGTCTGGGGGTACAGATTTGTTGGGGGATTAACCTGGAGACTATGGTCTTGTTGAGGGTGTAACCTGCCTTGTCTGTTGTTGTTGTTGTTTTGTAAATTGCCTGGGGTTTATGGCTGAAACTCGCAAAATGGCCAGGCTTGGCGACTGCAAAGCTTTCAGTTAGCTCTCATTTGCATGTTTTTGAATGTTGTTTACAATAACTGGCAAATACTGGCTGGAAGAAACAGCTTAGTGGGTCAGAGAGTTGGTTGTTCTTGCAGAGGACCTGGTTTGGTTCCCATCACCCACATGGCATCTCACAACCATCTATGACTGCAATTTAGGAATCTGATACCCTCTTCCAGTCTCTGAAGGCACCAGGCATATATGTGGTACATAGACATACAGCCAGGCAAAGCACTCATACACATAAAAATGAAATGAGCCTACTTAAAAAAAAAAAAGTGGAACAAACAATATTGGTTTTATGTTTATTTGATTGTTTTGTTTCATTTTGCTTTGCTTCTCAGGAACATGAACACTCCTAGCAAGTGCATCTAAATTCAAAAGACACGGGAGGAAGGTGTTAGTTCCCAGTGACTGTATCTGTAGAGATCAGCCACACCTTATGCTGTCACTAATAGGCTAAGCACAGGAAGCTCTCCCCTATAGTTATTTGTTGTTGTTGATTTTTTGAGGGTTTTTTTTTGTTGTTGTTATTGTTGTTTGCTTTCATTTTTTTTTTTTTGTTTTTGTTTTTTGAGACTGTTTCTCTGTGTAGCCCTGGCTGACCTGGAATGTACTCTGAAGACCAGGTTGGCCTGGTCATACAGATCTACCTGCATCTGCCTCCCAAGTGAGATTAAGGTCTCCACCATACTCCAGCTTCTGTTTCCTTTGTTAAAGGAACTGGTCACCCAAAATCCATCTCAGCATACCTCTGTACTGAATCTGAAGAGAATATTTAATATTTAAAACAGTGGGGACCCCAGTTTTAGTCATGGAACTAAAATACTGGTGACCAAGTCTCTGGTTGTTATTGGAAGTAGAGGCAGTCCATTGGTGTTGCTTCCTCAGTCTCTGGGAACTGAGTTGAATTGGAAAATACATAGTTACAGTCTTCTGGAGTATCACTTGTTTGCTGAGTGTGTGGGAAAAGTACTTCACATACCTGGTGTCCTGTGTTCAATTGATTATTGGTAAGGTAAGATGGTAAGATAAGCTTCCTGTGTCTTTTTACTCAATATGATCATGAGCTTACTTCCTTTAGGAGAGAGATTACATGAGAAAAAGCAATAGATAATGCATTCAGATAATAAATGTTACAGCTGGGGCAAGCTATTAGAGTATAACTTAAAAGTTTGGATGTCTTAGTAGATAGAAGCACTTGGTGCCAAGCTCAAAGACCAGGAGTTCCATCTGTGGGACCCATGTGGTAGGAAGAGAGAACTTATTGCCACAGTTGTCTTCATACTTCTGACAGTGCCATCACACACACACACACACACACACACACACACACACCTTCATACACAAACTAAATAAAAATGTGAGTCTGGCTGTGTGTGCTGCTGTGTGCCTTTAATCCTAGCTCTTGGTAAGCAGAGACAAGCAGATCTCTGAGTTTAGGGTCATCCTGGGTTAAATAATGAGACCCTTAATATGTAAGTTTAAAAACATCAGGGTAAATATTTAATATTTTTTGACAAAGGATTTGAGATGACTTATTAAAGTAATAGCAAGAAGACTGCCATGATATAAAACCATGAATGCAATGTGAATCACATGGAAATGTTAGAGGAACTCCTGTTACCAGACAGGGCTGGGACAGTTAGGGACAAAAGAAACATAAGACGCAGTTCCTATCCTCAGTCTGAGGTTGCTCAGTCTAGTAAATGAACAGTCAATCATAATGCAGAAACATGGTATACACATGGCCTGGAGAGTTTTACCCCTAGAACTGGGGAAGCAGCTGGATCTAGACAGTTAGACCCTGTCTGCAGAAAAAGAAAAAAGAAACCAATAGGAAACCACAGGGGCATAGTGTTAAATTCATCTATAATTTCAGAACTCTAGAGGTTGAAGCTAGAGAGTTCAAGTTTAAGACCAACCTGGGCTACCTAATTAGACCTTGTTAAACAAAAATTAGGAAGGATTCTTAGGACATCATGAGCTGGAGGTTGGCTTCTGTATAAAGTATAGAAACACAGAAATCTGCAGCTTGTCAGCTGTGTCAAAACATACCTGTTAGTTTTTATGTCTAGGGAAGTATTTGCCATTGGAATAGTCATGGAGTCTTTACTGTTTGTCTCTGAGTAATTTTTATTCTTTCCACACATTAGAATATAATAAATACTGAATGCTTCTAGAAATCATTAAAAAGTCTATGAGCTGAGGAAAGGAATATTGTAGCTAATTGTGATAATTAATTTCTGACTTCGATTTACTGTAACTTTTTTCCTGTGCCTACTCAGCTATCTCAGGACCAACTTGAAGCTGAAGAAAGGTCAAGATCTCAAAGATCACTGTAGAACTCTCTGGATTCCTCTCAAAGGGAGCCTCCCTCATATAGATACAGGAAAGGCAGAATTCCACAGTTGCTGGAGGATTTTAGAGATGGAGGTGCTTTCTCTGTAATTGATGTGGCCCAGTTTCCTCTGGATATGGGCAACAGATAACATTGTCCAATGCTCTGCCCATTCATTTGGATCAGGAGCAGAAAATTAAATATGATACTATTGTTTGACAGGGATACTCCAAAGACAAGGTCATTTATAGCAAATATACTGACCTTGTTCCATAGGAGGTTATGAATCCAGATGACCCAGAACTGCAAAGGCCAGATGAGGAGACAAAGAAATTACAGAAAGGACAAGAGCAGCCTTGGAGAAGATCATAGCAAAGAAGATTGCTGAGTCCAAGCCTGTTCATGCAGCTGAGAGTCTGCCTCCTGCCCAGTGTATCTAGTACACTCCATCTCAGCAAGGATAAGCATTCGATTCTGAGGGTTATTCACATGGTAGGAATGCAGAAAGACCCAATGGAGCCTCCAAGATTCAAGATTAATAAAAAATGTCCTCCAGGACCACAGTCTCCTCCCTACACCTGTAGTGTACTCTTCTCCTGGGAAGAGGACTGTGAAGGAACAGCAGGAGTGGAAAATCCCTTTTTGTATTTCAAAGTGGAAGAACTCTAAGGGGATTATTGTCACACTATCTTTTAGGACTGTCCCTGGGGATTGCTCAGGAAGGAGTTGCAGACTAGGGACATTCCTTGAAGCTTTAGCTCCTCACTTAGGTTAATATTCCCAATAACAAATTACAACTGCTGAGAGCAGAGCTCAGTTGAAGTGTACACATTCAGCATCTAAGACCTGGTGTACCCCAAAGAAA
>NW_021621355.1:0-10952 GCF_004785775.1 Grammomys surdaster | reverse complement strand
TGATCAGAATCTTCTTTCTTTCAATGCGGATGAAGTCCTGGCAATAGTCAGATTTGGCCTTCATTCTACTTTGGGTAGCATCTGCACATTTCCATGCATTTCAGCTTGCTCAGGGCCTTCACATTTCTAAGAGAAGATCGCTTACACACAGCAACACAGACCACTTCTCAGCAGCTTTCCTGTGTTCTCATAGCACCTTAGCATCCCATTCCATGTTTTAATTTTAAACACAAACATACCTAAGTGCTAATAATGCATATTTTAGGGGGTTTGTCAGGTGCAGCTTAAATGCTAAGTTCTGTACCAGCAGACCTCTTTGCTCCAAGATGAAAGGCTCCTCATGTATACCAGCCTTTGTTGTGTAAACCTTGCTCCCCAAGGATGATTTTGTTGAATATGTTTTCTGGTAATCTTCACCCTCTTCTAGTTTGATTGTTGTATTATTTTCGATCTTCTCACTGTGTTCTGGATTTGCTGGATGTTTTGGGTTACAGGTTTTTTTACACTTTGTATTTTCTTTGACTGACTTGTCAGTATCATCTATGGTGACTCCTATGCCTGAGATTCTCTTTCCTATCTTGTATCCTGTTGATGAGGCTTACATTTTTATCTCCTGATCTCTTTTGTAGCTTTTCCATCTCCAGTGTTGACTACATTTGTGATTTGTCTAATGATTCTTTTATTCTTTTTTTCTTATTTATTTATTCATTTATTTATTTACATTTCCAATGTTGTCCCCATTCCCAGATTCTCCTCTCTAAAACCCTTTCCTTCCACATCCCTCTGCCTCTATGAGGGTGCTGCCTCACCAACCCCTTCCTGCCCCAGCACCCCAGCATGTTCCTACCCTGGATCATGGAGCTTCCAGTGGCCAACCTCAGCTGTTCCTTTCCTAGAAGAGTTTTCTCAGAGCCTGCAGAACCTGTGGTATACAACCAAGGTCACCCATCACAACACCCAAAGAATGATGCCAATACATAATTGCAAGGAAATGCCAACATTTAATGTAGATACACATATGGGCACAACTTATCTCTGTTGGTCAATATTGCATTTCTTCTTACCTTAGCTTGTGTAACTACTTATTTTTTTTAAAGAATAGTGCTTTATTGAATAAGTCTTATTCACAGAAAAATAAGCTTTAATTTACAACAAATGACAGATTATAGAGCAGAAAGCAATTCTCATAAGATTCCATAATGAAAGAAAGGTATCTATTAAAAGAACAAAAACGGAGTCATAAAATTATATTCACAAATATAGTACACAAACATGACAAAACAATTGGTCATTCCTTCAGATAAATTATAACAAAAATGCAAAAACAGAAATTACATTAAAGCCATTATTACATCAAATTAAAACTGCAAGTTTGTTGGTTAAGTATAGACAGTGATAAAATATACTTACACAGTAATCTTAAATGCTCATTAATGAAACATAAGCACATAGTAAATGTCAAACAGCTGGACTCACATCTGCAAACTTCAGCCTACAAAAGAGAACTTGACCTCTCAAGCATTCACTGTCAGCATATCACTGTCAGATTGTTTAATTTGAAATTATCAGCAACTGTCCTACTGTAGAAATTATAAAGCACCACTTATTATACAGTGAAAAGAGTGTAATAGAATGAATAGTTGAAAAAACCCTGAGACGTCCAAGACAAGTGGCTGGTATGGTGAGGTTTTTCAACCTCAAACTATGTCCCAGTAAAGAATCTATCATTAGTTAGCTATGTAACTTTGCACCAATTTCTTGTCCTTGTGAGTAGTCGCCTCAACAATAAAATGAAGGTGGTGGTGGTGTGAGTAAGTGACTCTCTAAGGTCATATCTAGCTCTGATAGTCTGTGACTTTATTATGTAAGGGAGAAATCTACATTGTGCTGAATGTTTCATAGCCAAACTAAACTATTAAGATGGGAATAAGTTGACTGTTTTTATTAGGAAATCTCAAATGAATTTAGTAAGAGTACTTTTTCTAGTTTTTGTAAAAGGAATTTAAATATTTTTAAAGGACTGAACTATTTATTTATTACAGTGTATAGCATTGTTATAAGAAGCATCCAGAGAAACAAAAAATAGTGAGTAATAATTAACATAAGAGTTTCCTTTATGCTTTAAAGGTTCTTTTTATTTTATGTGTAGGAATGTATGATTATATATGTGTACATGCATGCATGCACCCCTGGAGGCCAGAAGAGGGCACCAGAGCTGGAATTATATGTCCTTGTGAGCCATCATGTGGATGCTGAGAACTGAACCTAAGCCCTCTGAAAAAGCAGCAAGGATTCTCAACAGCTGACTTTATTTTTCCAGGCCCTCTTTTATGCTTTAGTCCAAGATCCTCCATCAACACAAACCCATGGAGGAGTCTCAAGATTTTAGGATGAGAGTTAACACTTAAGAGTATATATAAGATGCTCTTGGCCTGGCAGTAGTGGCACACACCTTTAATCCCAACACTTGGGATGCAGAGGCAGGCGGATTTCTGAGTTCGAGGCCAGCCTGGTCTACAGAGTGAGCTTCAGGACAGCCAGGGATACACAGAGAAACCCTGTCTCGACAATCCAAAAAAAGATGTTCTTGAGTTGTGTTCCATCATCTTGGAAGATGGTTGTGTTAATTCTCTTGTCTTTTTTTTTTCCTCTCTTTTGTGTTTGTGTCTGGGTGTAAGTGGATACCTGTCATGGTGCATGTGTGGAGGCAGCGGGTAACCTTTGGATGTTGGTGGGCCCTCACCTTCCCACCTTGTTTACCATGGTGCCTCTTTGTTGACCATGAGCTTCTGGACATTCTCCTATCTACTTCCTGATTCATGTAAGCATTCAGGGATTACAGATACTTGGGCTAGTGCACTTATCTTTTTGTTTGTTTTCTTTTGTGAAACAAGGTTCCCAGTCATGTAACTCCCACTGTAGATCAGGCTGACCTCAAACCCACAGAGATGTCTCTACCTCTGCCTCCCAAATGCTGGGATCAAAGGAGTGTGCTACCACCTGGCTGCACTCAGCTTTTATGTGGGTTCGGGGGATCTGAATTCACATTGTTAAGACTATTTCACTAGGTCTTTTCTTTGCTGATAGCTACCTTTTGGAAAAGAGAAGATTTGATTAAAATGGTACCTGTCACATATTTCTCCATCCCTTCTCTTGTTTCTCTAATAACAGTGACAGTCTACTTCATCTCTCCTCTTCCTTTATTCAGTATCTAGGTACTCATAAGTACAATAAGAGTTAGGTCTAATGGGAACAATGCATGCAGCAAGTTTAGAGTGGCAGTTTCCTTTCAGAGAGCTCAAAAATATAAATCTTACTTACTAAAATAAAAACAGATAGAAACACACTGTAAATTAAAAGACAACAAACTATCCTACCATAGTGAAACCACACTGTATTCACTTAGTACACTCACCTCACCTCTAGCCTTAACTACAGGAAGAGGCAGAAGTCTAGGAGGAAAGAGAATACTTTAGAATATGCTAAATACTCACAAAACTTTTGATCAACACAGTAAATATCAAATAAAAGTAACTATTGCAAAATAACTTCAAATTTCACATGACTACTATGTAGTAAAATGGGTGAACTTTATACAGAAAAAGAACATTAACACACAGACACTGAGAACTCTCTCAGGGGTGGTGATTCAGATCTGGTTATACAGTGACCTTCCAAGTGACCGTTTTTTACACTACCATATTGGAAGGGATCAAGTGTTTTTTTCTTAAGTGTGATTTCAGACCAACTCTGGTAAGTCTCCAATAATTTGATTAGACCTGGAGTGCTATGAAGTTAAGAACCGGAAGCAATAGCATTTTCTAAGCAATTCCTAAAATAAACTTGTTAGCCACATCAGCTCCATGAATTCAATTTCGCAACTCCTGAAGACAAGAAAAGAGGCCTTGCTTAACTCTCAGCACACAGGTTTTAAAAGAGTTTTAATGAACTGAGGCTCTGAGAACAAAAAAAGCCTTATTTGGAAACATTCAATCCTTAAGTCCTTGGCCAATAACTAGATTAAACAAACTACCTATATGACTTTTACCTGAAATGTCTTGGAAACAATTTTTAAAATTAACACCTTTATTTCCTGGTAGAATGCTTGAAATATAAATTGAAATCTTAGTCAACTTAGATCAAATGTAACCTAGCAATCATATAACTGAACCTAAGCAGAAGACGCTACACTGAACTAAGGATTTTCACGGAAAAAAAACAACAACAACAACAACAACAAAGAGAAAAAGGAGCAGTCAGTTACTTAATTCTGTTGGATTCTATTTAAATTCGCAATTAAAATAATATCACTTACCATATTAGCATAGTGGTCCACAGAGGTTAGGAGAACCTAACAATACTCTTTCTCTTAGAAAATACAACAAAAAGTCTAAATTGTAACAGTTTCGCTCCCAAACTCTTCTCTGTAGTAAAACAGATCATTCATTACAAGAGGTCTATCATGATAATTATTTAAGGTAAATTCCATGTTCTATGATGCATTTTAGCTTTTGATTGTATTCATATTGACTTATATAAGTTGTTAAAATATTTAAACTACTCTTGTCAGTATGTTAAAATTTCCAAGGTTTTAAGGGTCTTGAGAAAATAATTTTAAAGAATCCACTACCATTACTAGTCAAGAAAACAAACAAACATTAAAAAAAAAATCAAAGACTGAACATTCTGTACTATATACATCTTAATCATCCTAACAGCAAAAACTACATGAAACTTTTAGGACACAAAATGACATTGAGAATCTCAACACAGAGAGCTGACACTAAAACTACAAGCCGTATACAAACACGCTTCTACGTTTAACTATGGAAGCAGACAGATGGTTAAAATACTGGGTTAACAAAGATCTTTTAGTAAAGTGACTTAGGCAGGCTTAAACTAGCAAGGCTTAAGGATGAATCCTTACTAATTAATTGGAAGATCTGAGAGGTATTTTATATTTCATTTTACAAAATCAGAAATATTATTTTGAAACAAGATAAGAAGACATGATCTACAAGTCAGAAAACTACCACTCAGAAATATTTTTCATCCACAAAGCACGTAAATGAAAAACATTCAAATTTCACATTGGCTTTATTGATATTTTTATTGTTTCTTTCAGTTTCTATTTGGGTGTTTTCAGACCTGAGTTTGATCATTTCCTGCCTTCTACTCCTCCTGGGTGTATTTGCTTCTTTTTGTTCTAGAGCTTTTAGTTGTGCAGTCAAGTTGTTAGTGTTTGCTCTTTCCAGTTTCTTTTTGTAGGCACTTAGAGCTATGAGATTTCCTCTTATCACTGCCTTCATGGAGTCCCACAAGCTTTGGTATGATGTGTCCTCATTTTCACTGAATTCTAAAAAGTCTTTTCTTTCTTTCTTTATTTCTTCCTTGACCAAGTCATCATTGAGTAGAGAGTTGTTCAGTTTCCATGTGCACGTGGGTTTTCCATTGGTTTTGTCATTATTAAAGACCAGTCTTAGTCCGTGGTGATCTGATAAGATGCAAGGGATTATTTCAATCTTTTTGTATCTGTAGAGGCCTGTTTTGTGAACAATTATATGGTCTATTTTGGAGAAGATACCATGAGGTGCTGAGAAAAAGGTATATTCTTTTGTTTTAGGATGAGATGTTCTATAGATGTGTGTTAAGTCCATTTGGTTCATAACTTCTGTTAATGTCAAAGTGTCTCGGTTTAGTTTCTGTTTCCATGATCTGTCCATTGCTGAGAGTGGGGTGTTGAAATCCCCCACTATTATTGTGTGAGGTGTAATGTGTGTTTCGAGCTTTAGTAAAGTTTCTTTTATGTATGTAGGTGCCCTTGCATTTGGAGCATAGATGTTCAGAATTGAGAGTTCACCTTGGTAGATTTTTACTTTGATGAGTATGAAGTGTCCTTCCTTATCTTTTTTGATTAATTTTAGATGAAAGTCAATTTTATTTGATATTAGAATGGCTACTCCAGCTTGTTTTTTGGGACCATTGGCTTGAAAAATTGTTTTCCACCCTTTTATTCTGAGGTAGTGTCTGTCTTTGTCACTGAGGTGCATTTCCTGTATGCAGCAAAATTCTGGGTCTTGTTTGTTTATCCAGTCTGATAGTCTGCATCTTTTTATTGGGGAATTGAGACCATTGATGTTAAGAGATATTAAGGAAAAATGATTGTGGCTTCCTGTTATTTTTGTTATTAGAGGTAAAGTTATGTTTGTATAGTTATCTTCATTTGGGGTTGTTGGAAGATTACTTCCTTGCTTTTTCTAGGTTGTAGTTTCCCTCCTTTTGTTGGTGTTTTCCATCAATTATCCTTTGAAGTGCTGGGTATGTGGGAAGATATTGTGCAAATTTGGTTTTGTCATGGAATATCTTGGTTTCACCATCTATAGTGATTGAGATTTACAGTGAGATTAAAGGTAAACTGTAGTACAAAATTATGGAGAAAAGTGTGTGAGAAAACTTGAAGATTAAGACAGAGTGGTAATTATTAAAGAAATTAGTGCAGTTAAGATACCTAACAGCAAAGTACTGAAAGTTTGCAGTGGAGGGTAACACATTGCACTACTAACAACAGAAAAATCAGAGGATAATGTGTGAGAAGTTTCTTCTTTGGTTCAACCATGGAGGCATTACGGAAGGAGCTCAGTTTTGGAGAGTAAAGGACTTTACTTGTTGAGACAGCAAACCTCCTGATCACCTCAGTCATGGAACTGAGGAATCTCTGTATCTATAATGATGTGCTGTGCTTATATCTGTACATCACTCACAAAGAGTTGATACTTTTTCCTCTTGGTTTGACAACACCAGTCTGGAGACCCAGAGGATTACTTCCTCCACAGATTCAGAAATTATATGATTCAGGGAGCTTTACCAGAGTCAGTTACTCATCTGAAGAAACATTTCCTAATATACTGTGAGATCTACTAACTTTAAAGTGAGCCTCTACCTGTAGGGGACGTTTCTGATGTTAAAGTCTTGTCCTCAATTGTTACTTGATCTGTCAGTAAACAAAGCCATGGGCTCATTGCTGGGCAGAAGGTACAGGTCCCTGGAGGAAAAGTAGAAAATTGGTAGGGGAGCATGCTTTAGAGAGAGAAGTAAAATGCAGCAATGTGAAGTATCAATACAAAGTGGCCACACAGTCTGCTTCTATAAGGAGGTGGTCATGGGTATATAGCAGGGGAAAGATGTGACTGACTGAGATGCTAACATTAAGGGCAGGCAGGAGAGTTAGATATAAGAAATTGGTGAGGACACCCTTTTCCAGGCAGGAGATAGTACAACCTCAGAAAGACAAACAGAAAAAGAACAACACAGTGTGTGTGTGTGTGTTGTTGTTGTTGTTGTTGTTCTTTTGACTTCAGATTTAAGGAAGCTAGGAGAGAACTGGTAGCACAGTCACTTTCCAGAGTAAAGGCAGAAGGTAGAGCAAAGATACAGGCAACATCTATCATTCCTCATCCTTGCTAGCCTTGAACTGAAATATTCACCATCATAGTCCTGTGCCCTCTGTTGCAGTCTCCATCCCCCTGGGCTCCTCTGAAGTTTACTCTAAACACTGTTTAGATGGCATTTCAACATGATTTATTTACCTCCTCCACCCCTAAGAGAGTTCTTAATTTTGCAATTCATCTGATAAATCCTAATCTGCATTTTCATGCAGGATGAGTCATGAGAGATCTGCTCCAACCCTGACAAAAAGAGATCCTGATGCAGGATCAGGAACCGACTATAATGCCCTACATGGAGGCCTCAAAGTTTAAACACTGAGCATGCCCACCCCAAGTATGTGATCCTACAGGTCTCAAGAAACTTCTCTCTTTGATGGGGGTCATCCAGTGCAACTAATACACCACACAAGGAAGGACAAAAGTCCAGGCAGGGACTGGAAAAATGGCTTATGCATTTGAGAATTTGTTTCTCAGAGGACCTAAAGAAGGATTAACAATCCCCTGTCACTTAAGTTCCAGGTGGAATCCACTGACCTCTTCTGGCCTCTGGGACTTGCATTCATGTAGCACACAAATCTACAGCAGGAAAAACACCCTTACATATAAAAGAAATAATTAAAAAACAGAAAAAAGGCCTCACATAAATTTTTTTAAAAATTGTCAAATACATTGTCGATTCCATGAGCAAAAGGAATCATCATTATCATTAGAACAACAACAGGAACAAAACAAAGGAGAAAACAAAGCAAAAAACAAAGAACTACAACAAAAAACATCCACCAAAACAAAAAAACAAATAACCAACATCTCACAAAATGTCTTGGAATCCATTATCTCTGTTGTGCATTTATAAGTGAGGTTATATTTCAAGAAAACAAGAGGCATAGAGCTCTGTATTTACTGATTTCTTTTATACTCCTTTATTGAATATTTTTATTTCTTGGGACATATTAGAGAAATACACCTGTGTTCCTACTTTGTTTGTTCAACTTGATCATCCACATACTAGTACATTTTAACATAGTTAAATTCATGACCACAAAGATATAGCATGGATACTTTTTTCATCATGAAGTGGGGATCCACTGATTGTGACTCACTATCCACATCAAAAGCCCAATTCTCTGTGTCACAGTGTCTTACTGGGAACTAATAATGAAGTCTAAGCCAAATGATACTTGAAGAGGCCCATTCCTGCCTGATATTTTAGTGTTATAAGACTGTGAACCACACATGAATACAGGAGGTTCTTAGGAGGGAAAAATTAGTAGTTATGTTTTCATCCATAAGAATACATTAAATTCATTCAATACCATCTTAAAGTGGGGGGAGTCAATGTATATAATATATAAACTTAGCAAAACAACAAATTAATTACAGTAACAAAAATAATAAACAAATAACAAAACTTCAAATGTAAACAAAGAAACCATATACTCAAAGTAATCAAAATTCTAAGAAAATCCAAAACACAATTACTAATCTAAGAAACATTCTTTAGCTGCAGATTTTGCAGCCCAGACCTAAAGCCTGTTGCTGGCCTTGAAATATAGTGCAAAGGCAGTCAATGCTGGTAGTAATCTCTTCAAGGTGAATGAGTACATGCCTCATTGTGGTGTGGTTTTGAGATGGACAAGTCCTTCCAAAGCAAAGCATGAAACATGTTACTGGTGGTACTGAAAGTCCTTAAAATTCCCTTGACTGATCCTCGTGAATTTATCTTTGATGACCCATCAGGACAAGCAAAACTTTACATTCTCAGGCTCCTCATGGATTTCCAGCAGATCTTGATGTCCCTCAGCATGTGTCTGAAGCCTTCCAAACATGCACTCTGCCTGGACCAGAAGCTAGACAAAATGAAGGCCTTGTGATATATAGGAACGGAAAGAATGGAAGAAAATGCAGTCCAAGATTGCCAAGGTTACATGGATGAGATGCAATGGTGGTTCATTTGCTTTGCACACTGAGTGTTCTTGGTGAAGAGTTGTGTCTGAGGGAGATCTTGGCCTGGTCTGTGCCCTCTTTGAGCTTTTGGTGGAGTATTTCAGACCTAGAGGAGGAAGAGACAAAGGCCTGGTGAGGACCTGCCAAGTCAGCTGTCCAGCAAGCACCAGCTTTATTGAGCAGGACTATCCAGTATGACCATTCAGCTACGGTCATTCCCTGTATCCCCAAAGAAGAAGGTTCAGAGAGCAACTGCACCTGCAATTTTTTTCTCAGATTTAAAAAATAGCTTGCAAGGGAACTATGAACTACCCACTGTACTGGAGTTAAAATAAAACACCACATTTCTCCAATGGTCCATATATATTATATTGAAAAATATCTGTGTATCAATGTGTAAATCGAACACTTTAAAGAAGCATTTTAGGGATCCTAGATACCATTGAAGTGAAGGCTCTTAATGTATCTGAAATATTAGAACCTGCCTTGGTTCTTACTTATGAACCCCTCCATCTGGGAATCCCCAGAAAAACTATCTGCCAGGAACCATGCTCACTGGAGACATACTATAGTCAGCAACATGCAAATCTTCCCAAGGGTAAGCAATGAACCCTAACAGGGACATTCATGGAGGAAAAACAATGCCCCTGCAATGCTTATAGCTACTGCAGTATTATTTGTGGGGTGACTTAAGTGACAATAGGCTCAAGTTATACCAGAGAACTCAGAAGGGAAGACAGAATACAACACAATTGACAGAAACATGATGGAACACAAATGTTTCATGGAAAGGAGTTCTTTTAAACTGGATCAGAACAATATTTTTTATGTACTCCTAATCGACTGAGGCAGAGAGTCATGTGGAAGGACAGAGACCCAAAAATATAGTTATACAGGTATAGGAAACCTCCTTGGCTTCCGCAATCCTGTGCTAGTACCTCATCTCAGAGACAGCAAAATGATGCTACAACATTTCAGCTAAGCTATGGACCCACACACACACACACACATACACACACACACACAAACACACACACACACACAATAACACTGAGACAGACACACACATTCCTGAACACACAGAAGCACATGTTCATACATACAAGTGTAGTTCATTGCAGAAACATTTTTATCTTCCCAGTTAATGATAATATAAGAGATCACCCAGGATACTATAAAGCCATAAGAAATAAACCCTTGAATTGAGAAAAAGCCTGGAGAGATACCTAATCCATTACGAGCACTGACTTGTCTTCTGGAAGTCCTGAGTTCAATTCCCAACAACTACATGGTAGCTTACAAATCATCTTTATTGAAATCAATTGTCCTCTTCTGGTGTGTCTGAATAGAGAGACAGTGTACTCACATACACAAACTGAAAAAATTTTTTAAAAAGGAAAAAGAAAATAACCCTGAATGGGATAAGAACACAGTAGGCTTAGCCTATAGACAGCTCAGTCAAAAAGTGCTTTCCCCTAATAAACAAAAGATGGAAATATGGGGTCTTTGCCTGATAGATAAGTCTTCTTAGCAAGTTCCCAAGGCTGTGCTCAGTAGGCTTGG
>NW_021621354.1:0-3823 GCF_004785775.1 Grammomys surdaster | reverse complement strand
CGATATTATGTCCTTTTCTGATAGTCAAAACTGCAATGAGAACTCTGCCCGTCCCCGAGTGTCATCAGTTAAGAGCCCTTACATAGCAACCAGATTTTCTCCTGCTCAGAGAACATTCCAATGAGGTTGTAAATCAATTAACCAAAGATCACTAAAAGGGAACTCACGATTTATTATAGGTGCTACGACAGAAGAGAAAATATTTCCTGGGTTTATCTATACAAAACTTCACTAATTTCTTAGTTAAAATTTTAAACCTTCAGGGAACCTGTGGAGCTAGACGGGTGATAGATGTTTAGCTAGATAATTGCTCCTAATGGATATGCATTTATAAACATTCTCTGTTGTAAACTTCTACTTCAAATTATGATTTGAATTTTGGTGTGAACTTGTGATTAACTTTGTAGCATGTGATCACGTACTCTGAAAGATGTATAAGTACTGAAGAAAAAGACAAAGTAGTAGAGTAGTCGTAGAGGTAGAGGTTCTTTAGGAGCCGTTCATCCCTTCCTTTCCTTTTCCCCTGCTTAGAATTTTTTCACTTAGAATTTTTCCTTTGTTAGAATGTTTTCCTTTTCCCCACTTAGGACTTTTCTACTTTTCCCCTTAGAAAGCTTTCATAGGAAACTTTTTACACTTAGTAATAAACTCTATAATAACTTCTCTAAGTGCTTTTTCTTCCTGGGACCTCAGACTAGCAGGCATAAGTCAGGGCCCAGCAGTTCTGGCTGAAATAGAACAAAGGCCACTTTGCCTAATCCCCTGCTGTTAGGCTACAGGTGTTAATCACCTAAGCCTGCAATCTTTTACCCTCAGAAGAAGTTTTTAGGACTTTTGGAAGTTATCATCAGCATTTCAGTACAGGTCAGAGAGTCAGAAAGCTCTGAGACACACAGACTTTAAAACCATCACCAGGGTCCTACCCTGTGCCCTGCCACTACCCTCTCCAGGCTGGAAGGCTCACTGCACAGATCTATTAACAGGAGAGACCAAGACTGAGCCACTGACATGGGAACATTCCCCAGGGTTACCTGCCAATGACTTGGTTGAAGGTTGACTATATTGGACTCCTGCCTCTCTAAAAGGATAATGCTTCATCCTTACTGGAGCAGATATATATCTGTCTGTGGAGTTATATTTCCTTCACATAATGCTTATCCCAAAACCACAATATCACAGAATGGCTTCTATGCAATTGGAGAGTGCTTTACTCACCATCATGGTATTCAACACACTATTGCATCTGACCAACAAACTTACTTCAAAGTCAGGTAAGTATGACAGTGGGTCCCCAAAGTGGGTTACACAATTTATGACTGGAGTACAGGAGATCCTTTAGGGTATCTATCGGTTCTACACAGTTTTTCATAAAAGTATACTGGAAAATGCAACAGCCTAATCCAGACAGGGTGACAAAGTGCCCAGATACATCAGAAATAAAAGTATGGCTCACTCTTCTTGGAAAAGGTTTACAACTTGCTGAGGGCTAGTAGAGGAGGATGAAGGAACTACCAAACAAGTACTAGAGGAAGGTAGTTATAAATATCAGCTAAGGCCACATGAGTAGCTGCTCAAACTGTATTCTATCATGACTGATTTATTTTTATTTTCTTAATAATGCATTTATGTGGATATTTTTGTTTTGTATCATCATTTTCTTTGTCAGGTGATGTGACACCAATATAGAGAACATTAATGGTAATCATATTGAAGTTCCACATATCAGAAAAATGTTCTTTGAAGGATACCACCACCTATTCTTTTTTTCTTTAAAGATTTCATTATTTATTATATATGAATACACTGTAGCTGTCTTCAGACACACCAGAAGAGGGCATCAGATCTCATTACAGATGGTTGTGAGCCATCATGTGGTTGCTGGGATTTGAACTCAGGACCTCTGGAAGTGCAGTCAGTGCTCTTAACCACTGAGCCAACTCTCCAGCCCCCACCACCACCTATTCTTAATTTATAATATATTTGCAGTTGTCCATGCCTTCTTCTTAGTAGTGGGATAATATATGAATTAAACATGTGCAGTTCTTATGAATGATGAGAAATTCTCTGTGCGTTCATGCAATCATCAGTTCTTATGTGTTTTGATGATACTGTTTCTTTGAAGTTACCCAACACCTTGGCCCCTTATCTTCATTGACATGTTTTCTCACACAGATCTCTAAGTCTTGAGTGATATTGTTCACCTATAAAAACTGGTGGTACGGAGATAGTCCTGAAGACAATCCTGATTTAATTCATCAGACAAAGACTGGTTCCCAACTGGAAGCCTTAACTCTGATGCCTTGAATTCAAGTTGCTTGAAAGTACACAACATGCTACCAGACAAAAAAGTAAAGGGAATAAAGACAGAGTGTTACTCACACCATATATACTCCTTCAGTTCTACATGTACACTTAAAAACATGCAATGTACCCTCTTATAATATTTTCCCTCATCCAATGCTCAAGGAAAAGTGAAGAAGATAGTGGGAAAGACATTGAGAATCAAAAAGTGAGGATCTTGCCTGTGAACATAAATCTTCTAGAAAGAGCATAGGTAGACCATGAAGTCACACCAATACTACCCCAACCATATGATCTCAAGATGGAACACAACCGTGAGCATGCCAAACTTCATGGAAGAAAGTTTCCAAATGTTTATCCTGAATAAGCAGTTGTAGGAAAATGTAAATCAGAGAATGTAAGTGGTTGACATAGCCAAGAAAGGGACCAAAGGTTAGTCACGTATTACCAAATAATGAGCAGTCAGAATATAAACCCATATAATTAATTGAATAAGAGACCACGTGTATTTTAGGATTGCCGAAAGGGATACAAAGAATATTTTAGAGAAAGAAAATGTAAAGAAGACAAACTATATTGTAAAAAAATTACAAATTAGCAGTTAAGAATAAAACAACAAACAATACTTTAAGTGAAAGATGACACTGAGTTCAACAACAATTGTTCAAAAACAATAATGTGTGTCTTTGTGTGTGTCTGTGTTTGTGTCTGTAATATTAAACTCAAATAAAATTTAGTTGCTCCTATTCTTACAAAATTTATAATGAGACCATTGATCTAGAGTGAATTACATGTTCACAGACTTCACTGACTTTTTTATGATAAAGGTGTCGTGTATGATATTATTCTCACTATTGATATTTCTCACTAAATGAAAGGCATTCATTTCATAATAAAATGGTTTGTTTTCATGTAAATTACAAGAGCCTTATATTGCAGACACAATCTGAACCCCAGGGTCCTTTTCATATACTGTACCCTTCTTAATATGTTATCTGATATTCTTAACATCTTTATAATACATTGTAAAGCTACTCAAAATCCTGCTCCTTGTGATGGCCATCAACAATATGCATTGCTGTAACTATGCTCCACACTCTACTAACATTTACCCTTATCTCTCCTTTTCAAATTGGTTCTTTTTGTTCTATCAGTAATTTATGATATTCCAAATCCCTAATGAGGCAATTTACCATTTTGGTAATGTCTTAGTTTCTGTTGCTGTAACAAAACACCATGGTCAAAAGGAACATATGAGAAAAGTGTTGATTTCCTATGTACCTTGGTCACAGTTAATTGAAAGAAGCCAAGACAAGAACATGAATGCACGGTCCAATTAGGGTCCATGGCTTAATGCTTATTACTGCCATCTTGTCTTTGTTGTCTACAATCTTATTTCTTACAATGCTCACAACAACTTGCCTAGAGGTGGAACTGTCCACAAACAGTAGGATCACGTTATATTAATCAATAATTATGAACATGGTTTACACACATACACATGTCAAAATGATGGCAGCCA
>NW_021621353.1:5664-8348 GCF_004785775.1 Grammomys surdaster | reverse complement strand
TTGTTTGATTCTCTGGAATCTAGTCTCTGGAGGCCTGCCTCTGTCATTTCTAATCCATATAATTCTGGGAGGTAGAAGTACTACAATTAATTGTCCTGAGGAAGAGAACTCTCCCTGCCTGGCATTGGGGACTTTGAGAGGACTCCCCGGTACCTCCCTGGGAGGTTTTTTGGCAGGGCATTGCCCCATTTGTCTGTTGTTGCTCTACATTTCCTAGTCAGATGTAAGCCTTTGCCACATCTTTGACTTACTCCAGAAGGCATAGGCCCCCCTTTTGTATTACTTTGGTTTTAACAGAATTCATTTCTGAGGTGAGCCCATTCACCACAATAAAAACATTTTAAATCTTGAGTCATCTCTAGGTGTTTAGTGGCAGCTTCTCCTATTACCGTCCTATCAGCTGAGCAAGATCCAGCATCAGCTGTGTATCTGATCCACTCATCAGTTGATGCTGACCTTGCCCTCAGTGGTCTGACTATTTCCTTGCATTCAGTATTTGAATTTTCAAAGGCTAAAGACTCAATTATTGCCTTTCTTGCTGCTGAATCTGATACACTCCTTTCCACAGACTTTGAAAAAGTCAGGGAAGGTTTCTCTTACACCTTGTTGACTTGAGTAAATGGTTCAAGTCTTTTCCCTGATTCTGCAACTTTGTCCCAGGCCTTTAAGGCTGACAATTGACAGAATGCCAGAGTTTCTTTATCATATACAGCCTGCACCTCTACCTCAGCAAAGTGACCCTCACCAAGCAGTTGCTCTATGGAAAGTTCTGTTGCCCTGGCTCTATCTTGTCATGCTATCTCCCTCGCCTCATCTCTCTACCGTGCAAACCATTGTAAATTTGCAGCAGGTTCTAGTATTGCTCTTGCCATATCTTTCCAGTCTTAGGGGATTACTTGAATTTTAATACCCCAAGAAGTCAGGATTTGTTTTACAAATGGCAAATGCATTCGAAATTCAGTGACACTTTCCTTAAATTTTCTCAGATATAGCACATTGATGGGTTGCAATTCAAATTCCTGATAACCCTGTGGAGGTCTTTGTTGTATATTAACCGGATAGACTAAACTTTGCTTTTTAATAATTCTTGGCTGACTTTCTCTAGTTTCTTCTGTCTCTACCTGAGTATTTTCTTCAACTAAAATTTTAAATTCTTCCCTTAAGGTCTGTGACCATGCTTGATATCTCTTCTTTTGTCGCTCTTCCTGTTCCTTAAGTTCCTGTAGTCTCTGTTCAACGTTCTGCCTCCAAGTTTTGAATTTTTCTTTATGTGTAAATCTGATATTTTGCTGTCCATTTTATTTTGAATAATTGTAAAAGGTTATCCTTCAAATCTTGCTTCCATCCCTCATTAGTTTCTCTCTGCTGCTCAGTGTGATCTGTGAGCTGCTGCATCCTCTGTTCTATCATCTTTTCAAGCTCCTGTCTCCCACCTTCTTTCTGTCTCTTATTCTGATCTATAATTTCCTGTGTCTTCAATTCTACTGTTTCCTCTAAGCCCTGTTGCCAAGTCATAAGGTTCTCTTTCTGATGTTCATGCTGCTCTATAATTTCCTGTATCTTCTGTTCTAAGCCCTGCTTCCATAATCTTAGCTTCTCTTTATGTTGTAATGTTACAGCATCTGCCTTCTTTTGATTTGCTAGCTTTAGTAAATTCTCTTCTAGACTTTGTTGCCGAGTCTTAAGCTTATCTCTCTGTTCCTCAAACTCACTTATAAACTTCGGTTCTAGCATCTCTTCCAGCTTCTGTCTCCAACCTTCATTCTCCTCTTTCTGTTGCCTATTTTGGTCAATAAAATCCTGAACCCTTAGTGTTAGCATTACTCATTATCTCTTTTCTAAGGCAAGGAATTTTTTATCTAGGACCCTCTCTTTTGAGAAGACATAGTAAATCAAGAGAGTAAATATTGCAATACCAATAAATGAAAAGGTGTTTATTCTTCCTCAGTCGATTCCTGTGAAACAATTCAAAATATCATCACATATAGCCCAAAAGATATTTATTGTGTTTCTTATCTTTAAGTGTCCAAAGGTTATATATCTGCAGTTTTTACAGGGTGCTGATCAAATGCAGCTGCAGGCTGAGTGCTGCTCCCGACCCTGGCCAGAGTTCTCTGTCTGAAGGTTTTGGGAGGGAGCCTCTCTGTTGTTCTTTGTAGGCCTCTCAGAGTCACTCAGCTTTATATGGGGGTTTTCCTTCAGGTTAGCTGAGTTCTAAGCAATAATTGGGTGTCAATTTGTTGCCATGAATCACCAACCCAAGTACGACTGGTCATAGAAAACACAACTCAATAATTATGAATATATGCTGCACACCCAAATTGGGCAGATTCACCACTTCACTACTCTGTTCTCCAGCCATGAGACCCTTATAATTTGTGGGTTTTCCAGACCTTGCGTTTGTCCTTCCACCTCCTGCTTCCCCGTTCTCATCCTCCTCCATTGTCCTCCATCATCTTCTCTCTCCTCCCCCCTGCTCTCTTCCCACCAATCTTTATTTGTCCACCTCCCCATCTTCTGCCCAATCACTGGCTCCAGCCTTTATTTTACAAATTAAGGTGGGCAGAAGGTTCATAAGAATTCTCCTGTGTTCTGATTCTCTCCTCCTCTGTAGCCCTTCACAGCTAATGGGAATTAGCATCAAAATATTAAGGCTGGGGCAGTTCTCTCTCCCTCTCTCTCTC
>NW_021621353.1:0-5564 GCF_004785775.1 Grammomys surdaster | reverse complement strand
CCCCTCCCCCTCTCCCTCCTCCCTCCTCCCCCTACCCCCTCCCCATCCCCCTTCCCCTTCCCCTCCCCCTCCCTCTCTCTCTCCCTGTCCCTCTCCCTCTCCCTCTCAGAGGTTTAGCAATATTTATAAAGCCCTACTGTGATTATTTTGATTCAACACAGCTGAAGATATGCAAATGTGTGTTGTTTAATTTAGAATATAAGACACAAGTTCTGAGGTGGATCTTTCAATCATTTTACATTTGTTTTTAAAGAAGCTATACTGGATCTGAACATCTCTTAAATTATTAACATGTATATGTCTCTAAAGATTCAAATATGTATCTATCATATTTAAAAGAACAGATAAGTTGTTCTAAACTGAGTGAGGACAATGTCCATAATGATTACCATCTACTAGTCTAGGAGCAGTCAACCCTTTAAAACTAATTTAGATCCTTAAAGGATAGAGACCATGTTGTGTATGAGAACTGGGACAGGGTTCAATGAGATACAATTGTGACCAGAATTGTATGATTACATATGTCATTTCCTTAAAAATAGACAATAATAAAAAAAAAAGGCAGTTACAATTAAAACATCTCCCTGGTGCTTATGCTATTAATTGCCACCTCAAACAGCACCAAATCAAAATCTCTCCACTTTTCAGCTGTCTTTGGAGGACGTACGTAGTAAGGTTTTATTTAGTAAACCAATCCTATGCATGGTTTCAGCACTAGCCAAACCTCACCAACTTTTAGTCTAGAAAAACAGGCACTTGGCACCCTTGTGATATACAGAGAAGTCACAGGGCAGTACCTGAGGGTCTGTAGGTTGCACACTTTGGTACCAGGTAACTTTTTTTTTCTTTATAAGAAAGAGTACTCCACACTGCACAATAGCTCCTCCCAGGGTTTTAACTTTGTTTTATTTTCAAAACCAGGTCCAATGAGCTTTCTGAACAGCTGGTGTAGCTACAGAGAAACCAGCTTCCTTCAGAGAGCAGTGCTTTTGGCGGGGAGGAGGAAATCCCTTCATACTTGAACATTTTCTAATTGCTTATTTATTGTATTCTGGGGTATGGCGTAAGTACAGAGAAGCCATCACCTCAGATGACAGCTTTTAAAAGATTTTTTTTTTCTTCTCAACACCATGATTCCTTTAACATGTTTCCAGCATTCCCAGGTAGGCCAAGGTGTCCTACAGAAAAACCTTGGGTTAGACCTACAGGGGGTCTGGCTGGTGTTAACAGAAGGGAGGGCAGAGCTGGTGCAGCTGGCCATGGAGAAAGCTGACTTGGCTGGTGTGGTACAGAGAAGCCAGCTTGTTTACATGCTTATTCCATGACTGCTTGCCCTAAGCAAGAAAGTGCCTTTCAGGATCTATTTTTGGAGGTTTATTACGTATGTCTGGTTCTCAATTCCAACAGTTTAATGAAGATCTAAATAAAATGCTAGGTTCTACCCAAAAAAAAAAATAGACAATTATATATATATATAATATATATATAATAATACATATATATATGTATATGTATATATATATATATATATATATATATATATATATATATATTCACGTTACCTATTTTAAAGAAACATTCAGACAGAAACATTCAGACTTTTATTATTATTTTATTTTACTTTTACCTGAGTGGGTATATTGATTAAATATATTTTTGACTTTTTTTGATTTTTTTTTTAAGACAGGGTTTCTCTGTGTAGCCCTGCCTGTCCTGGCACTCACTCTGTAGACCAGGTTGGCCTCAAACTGAGAAATCTGCCTGCCTCTGTCTCCCAAGTGCTGGGATTAAAGGCGTGTGCCACCACTGCCCGGCTATTTTTGATTTTTTGTATTAATTATTTAAGTTTAATTCATTATGAAAGAAATAAACTTAGGCCAACATATCCAATTTACTTTGCTTGCAACCCATTTGCTATTACATATATGATATGAATCACAAACAATGATCTCATGTGTATAGTCTATACATAAGTAATAAAAGGGCAAAATTTAATAAGCCATGAATGTATGTCTATTGCTTGTCTGGGAATCCTGTTTAAGAATTTTCATTGCTCAGTGAAAATTTCACATAGAAATCTTTACTAAGCATATTTTTAGATGGGGAAGAAAGTAAACCAGATAGGTCTAGAGCAGAAGAGTACTGAAGGGCATTTTATCTCAGAGGAAAATTAGGTGCAGCAATAGCTGACAGTGAGACCCAGAATAGGGTAACATGAATCTTCTTTGCTGGCAGCAGGCTGTCTGGCTCTTGGCAACTTATCTATGATTATCTGTGGGGATCTGTGAAAATCATAATCTTGGCTTCCTGCTGTAATATTCTGCAACATCAAATCAACCAGGTCTTGATTTTTCTAATTTCCCTTGCCCAACAGCCTTTATTGTGGCATTCTATTAAATCATGTTTCTACATACATAGAGAGATTCATTCTCTCTATGATTTGAGATATGTTTATCTAGAGAATCTGTACTAATACAACTGTAGTTTTTCTCCACTTTTCCACTAATGAAGATGTGCTGGCTAACAATAGTGCTCAACTGTGTGTCCCTTATGATTCTGGCTTTTCTCCAGGGTTGATTGATACCTATTGTCTGGCCAAAGGGAGCCTCAGTTTCCCTGAGCCCAGCATGAAGCCACAAAATAAGACCCTTGTTTCCTAAAATTCCACTTTAATGTTAATGGTGTTAGCATTCTGTCTAAAACTCTACCTCTCAGTTACCTGGTGACAGCCAGGTATGCTCCTTCCCCACAGCTTCTTTTCTTTAAAGAGAGATGGAATGTGTTCTATGTGTGTGTTGTGAGGTATAAGGGAAAGGGATGTTCCAGCAGGCTCATGCTTCATGCTGAGACAGCTCTTCCCCATGAGGAACCCAATCCAAGAAAGTATAGTATAGAATATAGGTTTTTTCAGGACATGGGGAGGGGACTTAAGAGGGTAGTAGAGCCAATGAAAGGCAGAGAGTGGCAGAAAGTAGAAAAGTAGAGGCCAGGCATGAGTATGTGGAGAAAGTGGAGGGAAGGGAATGGGAGAGAATTAATGGGTAATTAATGAACCCAAGAGGGCAAGAAAAAGAGAGAGCAAGAGATCAAGAGATCAAAAGAGAGAGGAAGGGGCACGCAGCCACTTTTATAGCAGGCCAGATCTCCCTGGCTATTGCCAGGTAATGTAGGAAGGAGCACAACTAGCTGTTGCCAGGTAACTGTGGGGTGGAGTTTAGACAGAATGCTAAGAAATAGTTGGGGCATCCTTCCACTTGTGGCTCAGATTGGTACTCCCACTGCACCTTGAGTCATGGGCTATGAAAGCTGTTCACCTTGATCCCAGCAAGAAGAAGGCAAGTGCTGTGAGGAAAGCTCAGGCAAGGTCTGAAGTCAGGTCCTGGTAAGTGCAGGATCACTGCTCTCAGAAGGGAGGAGCAGGAGACTGAATAGTCAGAGCTGGAATGTGTGTTCTCCCCCAGGGCTGGGTGGGGTGAGATTCTTCTTTGAAGATAGAAACAATTGCTAATGGAGTGCAGACTACTCTTGAGATCTGTAAACATTCGGCTCTGTATCAGAAGCACACTTTAACCTTGAGGAGTGGTAAGAGTCACTGGCCTATCAAAACTTCCAGGCAGACCTGCCAATCAGATAAGGAGGTGGGTTTTTCCCTTTGCTTTTTTGCAAGTTCCCTGTACCTGTGCCTGATTGAATGGTCATCTGAGCCCTGCTCTGAGCTCTGCTGTCCTGTGCTGTGTGGTGACCTCAGGGAAGCTCTGAAATCAAGACATGGTGAGTACAGGATCACTGCCCACAATGGGTAGGGGCAGGTGGCTGAGCAGTAGAAGCTAGGGTGGTGGGTCCTCTCTGGGCTGGATAGGAAGCATTAGCCTGATGTTACCACGTGTGAGACCCCTGGTGATGCTCTTCACTTGCTAGATCAGGATGTGATTTCTGATTAACGTTACTATCATGACTGATTCTGAATCTGCCGTAAACATTTGGACCATGTGCTTTCTTGTAGAAGAAACACAGGTGGTTTCTCTGCAGCACATATGTCCAAACCCTTTTGGCTTTCATAGTATACATTAAGAAGACAGTTATAAATCTGATAGGTCTGACTTCATACATTACTTGTTTTTGTTTTGTTTAGATTTTGTTATTTTTTTCTGTTGCAGTTTTTTATATTGCTTTATTTTATGTTTAGTGTTTGATCATCATGTGGTAAAGGAACTTTTTTTTTTCTCCAATCTGTTGGACATTTTTGTATCCTTCTTGTACATTAACAGGCATGTTCTTTGGTTTAGGAAAATTTTCATTTATGAGTTCATTGAAAATATTTTCTAGAACTTTGGGATGATATTCTTATTCTTCTATTCCAATCATCTGTAGTTTTCCCCTTCTCATGTGTTCCAGAATTTCTGGTTGTTTCAGGCCAGGAAACTTTTAGAATACACATTTTTTTTTTTTGACCAACCATTCCATTTTGTCATATTCATCTTTAATGTCTGAGACCCTCTTCCTTTCCTGTTCTGTGGGTGAACCTTGCCCCTGTAGTTGTCAGTGCACAGGCAGTTTCAATGGCCTGCTCTCAGGGACTTAGCAACTACTTAAGTCATTTTCTGCCTCCATAACCTGCTGCTGTTGTCAGGTGTGCTTAATATACATAGACCACCAACTATAGCCGCTCTCTATCTTTGTTACCTGTCTCTGTTCAATGCACATGCCCCCTCTCTATTCTCTTTCTCTACTCTCAGGTCTCTCTCTCTCTGATCCCTGTCTGTCTGCCTGTCTGCAAGTCCTCTTCTGTGCCTCTATCCCTTCCTCAGCTTCTCACTCATCTCCCTAGTACCGAACAACTTCTTTTGGACCATATCTGTTGCATGTTTTAATTTCACTGTGGTAGGATAGTTTAGTTCTTTGGTGACTTATTTTTCTGACTGTTATTTCTTATATTCCTATTCTGGTGTCTAGGCTTCTGGGTTTGAAGTGAATATTGATCTAGGTACTGATTTCTGAATTTGTCTGGCTTTGGTGGGAGTTTTGTTCCTGGGTTGCTGTTTGATGTCTGGATTTACAGAGAGAGTTGCCTGAGTGTTGCCTCTTTTATTGACCTGTTTGGTGGGTACTTTCAAGAGGGAATGCTTGCTAATCAGTTGCCTCTGTTGTATAGTATAGTGCTAAGGGAAACTCTGAAAATTGCAACTGGACTAACAAATAGTGTGGTAGATCTGTGGAAAACTTACCTTGTGTCTTTTTAGGCATGGCATGTGGTTGAACAGGTGTGTCTGATCATGCTGGCAGTACTGAGACACAGGGATCAGGCAGGAAAAGAAGGGCATGCGGGGATTGTCTGTGGTATCTATAGGAGGCATGCACAGAGGAAGAGGAAACTGCTACTAGTATTCTTTTTAAATGGTAAGGACTGCTGATATTAGTGTTTGAATAGTGGGGTAAGCCTTTAGACAGAGTACCTAGTCTACAGGCAGGTATGGCTTGTGGTTGAACAGGCATTTCTGCAGATAATAAGGGACTCAGATGAAAGATGAGTTTATAAAGCCCAACCAATTCTTTCTTTTTTTTTT
>NW_021621352.1:0-4179 GCF_004785775.1 Grammomys surdaster | reverse complement strand
ATTCCAAATCGACATTCTTCTACACAAAAGCATAGCCAGGCCTAACAAGGCAATACTCCAGTTCCTGGTACTAATTTCTGTCTTCATTAGAGTTTCAAGGCTGAAGACAGGCACCATGACCCAGGAAACAAGTATAAAGTCGATGTTTGTTTGGAGCTGGCTTACAGGTTCAGAGTTTCAGAGCGTTACCATCAACGTGAGTGCATCCAGCATCCAGGTATGAGTGGTGAAGAAACTCAGAGTCCTCTACCTTCATCTGAAGGCCTCTAGGAGAAGACTGGCTCTCTGGTGGTTAGGAAAAGGGTCTCATTTTCCCTGCCCCCCAGTGACACACTTCCTCGAACTGGCCACACCTACTCCAACAAGGCCATAACTCCTAATAGTGCCATTCTCTGGATCAAGCATATTCAAACCAACACTATTTGACACATCAAATTTTCTATTCATTCGCAGTAAATATTGTACTACATGAAATGCTAAATTACTGTGTAAATGCTAGCTTTCCTGAAATAAGCTTAGGAAATAAGAGATCTTTAGAGTTGAATATAATTTCAGATCATAAACATATGTCACTCTGATATGATAATTTTTATATTTCTGAAAATCCACAATGAACTATTTTTTTCCCTCTGAAAGCCATGCATGTAGTTGATTACAGTCCTAGAGAAAAAGGGTGATAAACAATACCCTTGATGCTCTAATACCACAGAAAAAATTTTAAAAATGCCTTGAACAGTATATGAAATCAATAACACCTTAAATTTTTTTATTATGTGACATTTCTTTTATGTATTAAATATCTCAATATTGAGTGTTTTAAGAATCAAACGATACAATGATATTTCATTCAACTTTTTGATTTATAACCTTTGGTATCATAAAATTTTTATTAACACATACTGAATAATATCCATAACACAGGATCCTACTTCTAATACCTTAGTTCAAAATTATGTTTCAAAACATACAAAATAATCTTTGGAAACAAAACATACTAAAAGAACATATAGTAATAAAGAAAGAATCATAAAGAAATACATTAAAAAGCCAATATACAATACCACCTGACATGTTATATGTCTATATAAAGTCTGTAATAATAATTTTACTTGAAAATGATTATCTGTGTTTCTATGAGAGAATTTATGTAATTAGTAAGAAAAATTTTAAAACATGATACCAGGAAAAACTTGTTTAAGTCAAACAGTACAAAAATGTTAATTTCATTATTATTGATGTCGAGTCTTAGTACAAAGAACATACATGGGTTGGTCGATGGCTCCTTGCACATATGTATCAGAGGACTGAATTTTATGTCCACTGTGGGAGATCATGAGACTAATTCTGCAGAAACTTGATGTCCCAGGGAGAACGGTTGCTGGGGGTGTGGGTAGGGTATCGGAAGTATGGAGGTTTCTAGAGATGTGGGGATGGGGTGGTGTTAAAGTGGTAGGGAGTTGGGAAAGCATCCTCTCAGAGGCCAAAAAGAGGGGAGATGTGGAGAAGAACTCTGGGATGGGGAAGCAGGAGGGAGACATTATTTGGAATGAAAATAAATAAAATAATTAAAAATTTTAAAATGCTAATACTATATGCAATGAGAAAAATTTTCAATAATATTTCCATGATTTTGTAGAAAATGTTTTTAATAGTTCCAATTGCTAATATTTACCAAACATGATAATTATTTAAAGATACATTTCATTTAAATTTATGTGTCCATATCAAAATATATAAAATAATACAATATACCTCACAACCAGATTATTATTCTCTATGCTCATTTGCACATCAATTTGATGTTACCTTTTAGTGTAAGTGTTAATATGTCAATTTACTTTAAAAGGTATCAGATTTCTCTTAAAACCTCAGTCTTCCTAATTCTTTGCCTTCCTTTAAGTGATGTCTGAGCACTGAGGTCTTTTTTCCATGTGAAGTGTGTTTCATCTGTCCCACAGTCTCCCAGTACATCTGTTACAATTAGGAATGTGAATTCGAACCCGACATATTGAAATCACACTAAGTGGTGACACACTGAAAATATTAAAATAGTGATTGATGTGCTACATAATATTCATTCATTCCTAATGTTACAATGGGAAAAACAAGTCAGAATGCCACAGTTTGTATATGCAACTACATATTTTTAATTACTGACATTGAAGCAGGAAAAAATGACTTACCTAAAATCAATGAGATGATTATAAAAATTTTCTTCTATAGGTTCTTCATAGATGAAAAGAACCAAACCACAGTCACTTCGAAAATCTCCTTCATTATCTTCAGTATTCCGTATCCTCCAAAAACAACTGGGATCAGTCAAACTGTACAAGATGAGATAAAACATCAGGAGCAAGAAGGAAACAGTGAAAGCATACAGCTTCTTCATGTCTGCTAGGATCTAAGATGGAGCACTTGTGAAATCCGTTTCTTTTGCAGACAAACATCACACACACTTTTACACCTATGTGTCTGTTTTAAGGCTATTGCTGTCTGAGAATCCACTTCATTATATTTTACAGTTCCTTTCCACTCATCCTATGTCATAGTCCCTGGAGACATCTGGAAAATTGTGGCCTTGAGCTCTGCATCTGAGGTCTGGAAGCTTTTGATCAAAACATTTTTGAAAACATGTTGTGAAGATCATGTTCTCCACCCTCGGGTGTCATGATTTCATTTATATCCATGGCAAACCCTCCAGAGACAATAGTCTCCTGAGCAGCTTGGGCCAGACCATGTGTCAACAACCACATGTAAGACACAATTGGCAATCATGATAATGGATTTCATCAGAACTTCCATAGTAAAAGTTGAGAAAGTCACAACTTTCCCATGCCATTCAGACTTTGAGGTGAATCATGGGAAACTGTATCTTCCATTGTCTAGTCTAAGGAAGATCAATCTCACATGCAACATTGAGTCACAATTTGAGCATTCACTCTTTTGTACATATATTATTGTATGATAAAATCTCTTCAAACTTCCTGTGATTCCTGTCATCCAGAGAATCCAGTAATGTCTGGAATTACAAGATTCAACACCTATCCTGTCCAGTATTAGTACCTGTGCAGACATTCAATGAAATATAATGCAATCTCTTGCCTGATCTTCAGTTCATGGCATTCAGTGCCTTTTGATAAAACCTTTCTGTGATTGGTGTTTGTTCATACCTCATTAAGATGATTGAGAACAATTTCATACATTTTACTCAAAGGAATGAGAGAATTTAATGGTCATTTATGAGAGAATTTTACTCCTAATGTTAATATATATTTATATTTTTCAATCACCCCTAGTTGGTATTTGTTTTGATACAATACTGTGTTGCATTACATTACAACAACCCAGATGAACATCTAACATGCTAATTTATGTAACTTTGTTAGATTACAATGTGTGACACAGATAGAACATTGAATTTCATTTGTAATTTTTGAACTACCTTATTCTTCTGCCATGATGGCCACAGTGAATTCTAATCCCACTAAAAATTAACTGGGGTCTTTAAATCCATCTATTCAGCACCAGTGGGTGCATTTTTGGAATGGTTGATATTTCATGGGCTTACTATAGAGTTTATTGCACTAATTTAGTTATTATGAACAGGACTTTGTTTCATCCTTTGGTTGAATTATGTTTTTGTTACTTTAAATATCCTTTCAGTAATTTTGCAGACCTACTGATTGGGTGAATTGAATATGCTGATGCTTGTGATTTAGTATCCTTTTTGCATACTGGATGGAATGGCCATGTCAAATGGATTAGGAACATGGATTCTCTCTAATATGGATGCAGACTTTGCACTCTATTGTGACTTCTATTGAAATGCCTTCCTGAGTTGCAGCACTTTTGGATGTCAGTTGGTGTGCAAGAGCATTGGGCTAGGATTCATAAAGTACTCATTATATCAAGCCAACTAATCAGACACTCAGGTTCTTCAATATTGTTGAATTTTCTTTTGCCAAAATTGAGAAATGAGCCTCCATGTAGTTCTTCACAGAGACATACTCCATGTTGCTAGGGACACAAAAAGTGTTTTGTTAGCTTTCTCTTTCTGCCTAAAACTCATGTTATTGACTTGACATGGTAGAAATAATACACACCACACACCACAGTGTCCTTCCTGATTACTAAGAAAATCTTTGACTTCTTTTTTCTTTTAGGATATTCTGTAGGCTG
>NW_021621351.1:0-3261 GCF_004785775.1 Grammomys surdaster | reverse complement strand
CTGAAGAAAACTACTGTTCTCTGGAATTTAATGTGCTAATGTGTAAAGTTAAAGTGGTAATCCAAGGAAACGGCTTGAAATGACACTTGTATAAATTCAGCCTGCACTTTCTTGGCCTTCATTATCTAATACAAAAGATGATCCTTCTCAGAAAGGCTTAATTTTTCACAAAATCAGCCTTTCAAATTAAAAGTCTCTTCTGTAAATAAATGTTGAATCTGTAAGAACCAGTCAATTGTACTCATGAAAAATCTATCTATTTCATGAGATCTGAAATATTTAAAGGTTCACCACCCTAGTTTATTCAATTTGCTTTGCCCAGACAGTTCTCAGCCCTCTACTCCACACTTCAACATTCACAAACTGATTTCCTTGGCCTTGACTATGGTGCAGATGTAGTCACCAAATAATTAAAGTAAACTAAATTAACAAGAAAGATATAGTCAAAAACTGATTGACAAAATGATGTCTATGAACATTTCAAATTTTCCCTGATCACTCTCTAACTTTGACTTCAATTTGTGGTTTTGTCTTTAAAACCTTTGTACCTCTGAGCTTGGTTTTCCTAGACTTTTCAGAGGCACAAGACTGACCAATATCAGGCCATTAATATAAAGGATTTTAAAACACTTATTTGACTTCATTAACATGGATGTCAATCACTAATATCTGGAGTTACTACTAAGACCATTGTTACATAAGTATTGTCTTGTACCAAAACAACCCTCCTCATTTGAATAAAATATCAATTTAGTTAATGTAGAGTCAAACCATCATGCAAAAAAAATTCAAGCTTTAAACAAAAATCTAATCAGTTGGATAAAAAGTGAGGTTTTGAATAAAGAGTCAGTCATTTTGGTTTTTAGTAATGATATAACTTAAAGTTCTGCACCCCACACCTGCACACCAATAGTTTTCTGCAGGGGTGGGTGGAGGGTTGGCAAACCTGCATGGACTAGTTTAGCTAGCTGGTAGACTTTTAATATGCAGAGCCAGCTGGCTGCAGAAGGCCTTGCTCTAGCACAGCAAGCTGCTAATCAGGCACAGCTGTGTTAAACTTTGTACTATAGAAAAACTGAAACAGAAACCATGGAAGATAGAGATACACAAAGCCTTATCTATTTACCTCCCGCTGCTGAGAATTGTATCCATGCTATGGAGCCCAGTTACCTGTCTGTGAGGTTGATAGAGCAGGAAGAGCCACAGAAGCTCAGCCCGTTTGTATCCCTACCTGGAAAACCTTCAGCCATGGCCTGTGCCTTGCTACCCAGGGGTTAGGAGATTTAAAATTGGGTGACAGCTGCATCTTGGACATCTGATTCTTGCAAGTACACAGTAATCCTGGCAGCTTGGCTCCTGCCTTCTGATCTGGAAGAAGGGAACCAGAGATTCAGGTCTCAGAAGAGTTCAGGGTAGCCAGGCAGTGCTGTCACTCTAGCATACACCTGGAACATCCCCCAGCCTGGTGCCCACAGTGTATGGGCAGACTTCTGTCTTGGAGCAAGGCATGTTGTACTGTGGTCTATCTGTGGCCAACAATTGGTGGAGAAGTCTTCCAGTTCTGTTAGTTCTTTTGAAGAAAATCCATATTCCAGTGCTCTCATGCCATGGCTGCTGCCCCACAGATGTTGGTACCATGGAGAATAGGGTCTTCCTCTGAGAACCCAGCCTTTGGTTTTTCCCTTTCAGGAAAGTAGACAGGCAGTGACCTCACTCTGCTCTGCCAGAATCAATTTCCCAGTGACCCCAACATTAGCCTGGGCAGAGCTTCCTCAAGAGAAGAAAACAGCTGAGAAATCTCCTGAGACCAAGTAGATAAAAAGAGGCCAAAGGAGGTTTTGTTTGTTTGTTTGTTTGTTTGTTTTTGTTTTGTTTTGCTTTTAATGTTATGACACCAGAAGTCTGAGGCTTTATTGCTAATTTGCCTGAGCCATTCAAAGCTTCTCTCACTCTCACAGACCACAAATTTGGTTCTTTAGTATAAACTGTACTGACACCAGGAGGAGACTTGTTTGTTGCCTCCTGAAGCAGTGTCTTGGTTTCTTTTTTCCCAATTACATACTTTAGGAAATAGAGCTAAATAGAGTTTAGGAATTAGTAGCTTGGGTGCTATGAGGCTCAGCCTGGCCAGACAGCCATTTCTCCTCTTTTTAATAGTCTACTGTTAGATGCTAAAGATCTAAACCCCCGGGTCAGGCTCACCCAGAGATACTCACAGACAGGACTCGATGCAATTTGCATGAGATTTATTGAAGAATTAATAAATTGATAGTGGCCAGTGCACCAGGGCCCCTCTTCTTGCAGGCAACAGGGAACCCCGAATTGGGGCAAAGGGTGGTTTATATACAGAGTTGACAAAGACAATTAATTGCTTCTTGGACAATATTTAAAGGATTTCAAACATTCATTCTCAATCTTAGTTTCATTTCCCAGGCTCAGCTCCAGAGTAACTCAAATTTACATCTTTATAACCCAGGGAATTCATCCAAGTGGCTTCTGTTTACCCAGGTGTATTGTTTTAATGGCTTATCTCCCTTATCTTGGGGCCTTTCCTCTGGAATGTTTTTTAGAGCCTTCAGGATGTACTCTTCCTGGGATGTGCCTCAGGGGCTGCTAATAGTTGAGTGTAAATTGAAATTCCAAGCCAAAGAATCCTTCATGCTGTGACCTGAAATTACATTCTTACATTTAATTTTAAATTTACTCTGAGATTTGGAAGTACATTATTATACTACCAAGGCCAGAGAGGGCTTAAACCTGGTTGCTATTGACAACTGCTTGTTTACCTAGCCCAAAAAAAGGAGAGGGGACCAAAAACTCTAAGAAAGCCCAAAGAAAAGGATATAATTATATCCTTTCTAGTACTAAACCCAAACTTTGCCAGGACAGAGGATACATTGTAGACATTAGCTGTGAAAAATACTGAAGGCCAACTAGTACAGCACAGATCTAGAAGTACCAAAAAGACTCTGAACTGCAGATCAGGCTCTGGTGGGTAGCTGAGGGAAAGACAGAGGAGGCTTCAGCCATCCTTGTAAGCAAACATATAGGTGGCATGTGTGAGTCCTGAATTTCTAATCTGGAGTTCTTCTGCAGTCTATTGGCCACAGCCAGGGCCCTCCTGAAAATGCACAGCATTATCCAGGCACCTCTTCAGTGGGGACCTTCCAGCTGTACTGCAGTCCAGGTGGCCCCAGCTCTGGCCTCCGTTCAGCAAAGAGAAGTGCACAGGCTAAGGCCTAGGCTGGAAAACCTCAAAAT
>NW_021621350.1:0-4946 GCF_004785775.1 Grammomys surdaster | reverse complement strand
ATAGGGACATGTTGATATCCATTCAGCTTAGAACAGGTTGAGTTTTGGTTTTGAGTCAGGGAGCTGGGGATATCCAACAGGCCTGGGCTAGAAAATGTAAATCTTAGAATTGTTATAGATGGTATTGAATACCAGGAGTATACCATGAATGCTCTTAGGGGAAGTGTGTTTCAAGTGAGAAGAAAGGGAGGTTTAGAGCATCCTCAGGAGTCACTGAAAGAGGAAACAGACTTTGTAGAAGAGGGGAGGAGAGTAAGGACACAAAGAGATATAAAAGGTTAGAATGCTCTTCAGAGATTCAGTCATTTTCATCAGAGAAAACTCTAGAAATCTCCTCTTTTCTGCATTCTCTCTGTCTAAGGCAATGCTTTAGTCTGCTTCCATTTGCTGAGGTGATGTCTCCTTGGCTGAGATCATTGTGAGTATCTCAGATATCAAAGGGAAGGGTCATGTCTACCCTGGGACACTCTTTAGTTGTCTTTTGAATTTAGCTGGAAGGCTTTTTCTTGTCAGTTCATGTATCATCTGTATCTTCAGCTTATCACTACAAAGGTTGTACTTTGAGGTCGTCCCTGCAGCCTTCTGTCTTACTCTAAATCCATACCTTGACTCTGTTGCTTCAACCTCAACTGGTAGAGCAGCTCTCCATCTCCTGCTTACAGCTCATTGTGAAGCTCATTGTCTCCTGCCATAGAGAGCAGAACGTTCCATCTCCTGCCACTGTCAGTTCCTGTAAGGCCCTTCCTTTCTGCTCTTTCCAGTTTGGTGGATGATACCTGAGTGGTCACTCACAGGCAAAAGTCCCAGGTCACCCAATACTCAGGACCATCTCTAGAATCTATTCTCTCCTTGCTGTCCCTCTGTAGTATGTCTGGTTCAGTTTTTCTGGCCTTACCTCGACAATTATAATGAGTTTTTAAGGGTTGCCCTCTAGAGACCTACTTCCTTGGCATTCTTCACTCCTAAACTGAAAACTGATTTCTCTCCTTAGAATTTTATGTACTAGTGAGGTGGGTTATCACTAGTCACATGTAAGGTAAAAAGTATAAAAGTAATGATTTCATTATTTCTCTAAAATGTTATTGAGAAGACTTTGGAGGCTTGCATTGTGCTACATGCTAGCTATTCCCGAATGACTCCATGCCCTTCTTTATGCAGCTTCGAACCTCCTCAGCTTTCATGTCCAGCTGTCTGCACTCATATATGTGCTAGCGACATGGGTTACTTGAACAGCCCACTTCCTTTTTCTTTCAATCTTCTACCTGCTCTGATTGTGTTCTGCTACTCCTTGATTCAGCATAAGATGTGTCTTTTCCCCAGATGCCCCATGTAGTGGACTGAGGGCCTCCCTTGGAGTCCTTAGCATTATGTTCTAACTCTACTCCAGCAGGTCTAATCTAGTCTGTGTTTAGTTTAGAAACCATTTTATAAAATTGTAAGTAGGCCCACAGTGATAACAAAAGCAGTATCAAGTGGAGTTTCCCTAAAGGAGCTCACAGTTGGCTGGGAGGTAAGCAAACACATCCCTCGGCATGGTGTGAGTTCTGCAGTCACAGAGCAGGGAGGAAGAAATAGCAGGTGAAGAGGACAGCCCCGTCTGTGGGCAGCTGTGGGAATGTCCCAAGGCTTCACCAAGAAAGGGATTTCTGAGTTAGTTCTGACAAATGAATAGGTTTCTCCAATCAGGTGGATGAGGGTATTGTCAGCATGGAAATAGCATGCAAAGAGGCATGGAGGAGTGTGAAAGATATAGGTCCAGAGTGTGTGCAAACAGCAGAGCTGCAAACAGCGAAAAATATCTGGTGTGAATGCCCATGTTTTTTGTGCACTGTGTAAAGGCTGTCCTTGTGTTATATACATGCTGATTTCTCTGCCCTCACATCTTGTTTCAGTCTGTGGCATTGCAATGCTTACATCAAGAATCTCCTTGTCTCCAGTTCACGTAACCAATTCTTACCATCGATACTCTGCCTTGTCAATGAAAGCTGATCACCTAATGGCTGCACCGAAGAGAGAATAGGGCAGGGCTTCCATAAGCCAGGGGAAATGACAGAGAGGAAGAGAGATTCAGATTGGGCCATGAGGAAGAAGGAGGAAGAAGCCATGAAAGTCCAGTTGGAGAATGTGAGACCCTCAATGCAAGTATCCTGGGGATATTGGCTGGGAGGTAGCTGGATTAGTTTATGGGATTAATATAGATCAATTGACTGCCCAAGTATTGAAGTGAAGCTTGAAAGAAAATCTTAGTCTCTCTATGTCATTATTGTGAACTAGCTAGGATAAAGAAATACAGCCGCTATATTAATTTACAGCTTACATTTATATTAAAATTAATATTTACACACCCATAATTCTGAGTCAGTTGGTCTAGGAAAGTTCTGAGCACTGGCCAAGTCTGATTAGTCTTTACGGCATCTGCTGTGCAGTTTGGGCTGGGACCACGGCTGTAGATAATTGTGCATGACTAGATGTTTTAGGGAGTGCTGTGGAAGCACGCTGTCAACACGATGGAAACTTGAAATCTCTTAGCTTAAATTTAAAAGGAAGAGTTTTAATTATTCATTTTTATTCATTGTGTGTGTGTGTGTGTGTGTGTGTGTGTGTGCACGCGTGTCTATATGAGTTTATGTGCACCATGTGTGTGTGTAGGCTCCTTCAGTGGGATTGTACATCTCCCTGGAACTGGAGTTACAGGGGGCTGTGAGATATCTGATCTGGGAGCTAGGAACTAAACTTGGGTTCTCTGGAAGAGCAGTAAGTGCTCTTAATCACTGAGCCACCCTTCCAGCCATTTAGTTTTAATTTTTTTTTTAGAAGAATGATACATATTGAATGCTTTCTAAGATAAAATAGTTTTCAAAGTAAAAAAAAAAAAATCCTAATCCTCCAAATCTAGATTCTCCAATTTCACCTCTCCCTCTTCTCTTCCTCACATTCTGTCCTCTGATGCTTCTCTTCTTTCGTGTGGTGCGAGGGATAAAACTTGGGGCCTGGAATAGACTGGATAAGGGGTCTACCACTGAGCTGTGCACTCACACCTAATAGTCTTTAACTTTTAACATTTTGTCACAATTTCCACTCTCTATTATTACATACAGCATATTTGATAAATGTAAATACTTAATTGTAAATATTTAAAATGTAATATTTATATTTATTGAAATAATACTTAGGCATTTCAGAATTAAAATAATATTGACTTCAATATTATATATAGAATTCTTGAATAATATAAGAACAAGTTGGAGTTATAAAATCAAGGTTAACACACTATTGCATTGTTTCTAGAAAACAAAAAATATAAATATTTGCATGCATACATATTTTTTGAAAACCATTTTTAGGATATGAAGAGACTCTAGCCAGCTCAAGCATGTCAAATATGGTTCTGGCAGGCCTTATCCTTCTCCCCCATTCCCTCTGCCTTGCTAAAAAACCATTAGATTACATTCCTGAAGCTAACTACCAAGGTCTATTCCCATATTTGGCCAATTCCTCCTTCTGAGGCTGACCACAAGGTCCAGCTATCAAAGTGTTGAACTCCAGCAATCAAAATCCTCCTTTGACTCACCTAGTTAACCTGCCCAATTAAAATGAAATACCTCATCCTAATACAGGGTTTCCTTTTTTTACCTTTATATACCACTATGCCTTTTGCCTATGGGCCACATCTGTCTCTTCTTTATCTAGAGGCAGTCCCAACTCTGGGACAAATACTTCTTCCCTGTCTCCCTTGTTTCCTTTCCCTTCTCCTTTATCCTTTATCTCCTGTCTTTGTTTCTTATTCCCTGCCCTTTGTCCCTCTGGGGCAAATAAATATCCTATGTGCTGAGAACTTGGTCTTGGGATATCCTGAGCTGATATTGTTCCATTTCAGAATATATATGTATATATTATGTATATGAATATGTATATAACAGATGTACACACACACATACACACACACACACACACACACACACACACACACACACACACACAGTCTTTTGAATAAACTGGCAACATGGGGGTTCTACGAGGGCTCAGGCAGTGGACTTTGAACGCTTTACTCAAGGCTCTGACTTCTTATTAGGTGTACGTCTATGAAGGGAAAAATTGCCATGTAATCTCAGCCAGCCTTCAGCCTCAGCAGACTTTTAGTAAATATTCGCTGAGTTGAGCTGAGTGACATGTAAAGTTTTTATAGCAACAGTGTTTTCTTCAACTTGTTGGCTCACACTGACTTTTCACAGCTGAGCCCATTCAGTTGTGTTCCCTTTGCAAAGTGGCCTTGAGAGCACTGCCAACCCATCCACTCATTCATCATTCATTAAAGAGGAGTCCATTCAGGAAAATGTTCTAAAATGACTTTACAGTGGTAGACCCAAACAAATAGAAAGTTCAGGTTAACAGATGTTTTCACCGCTGTCATTCTCTCTTACACTGGCTTAGTTGGCAGAACTTACATAAACAAGGTTAGTCCTTTCTGTAACAAGTAAAGTTGTTCCAATCTGTTCTCTGCCTAATTTTACATCTGCATTGCTAACTTCGTGGTTTTCTAAGAGGCTACTGCTTTTTAGGAATTATTTATCCACTTGTGGACTGTTTAATGAAGTAATCTGTTCCTGTTCCACATAGGCCTCTATGCCCTATGCTTAACCCAGAACACATTTTCTTTCTTAGCTGATCTATCAGAGTCAGAGTGGTTGACCATTGTATTTACCCTGCTGCTGTGACAAAATAATCTGATAAAAGCAACTTAAGGGAGGATCAGAGGATACAGCTCATCACTGTGGAGAAGTTTTTCCAGCAAGAACATGAAGTTTCAGGACACACTGTGTGCATCTCAGGAAGCAGAGAGCAATGCACACCTGTACTCAGCTTGCTTTCTCCTTTGTGCTCAGTCCCTGGACCCTAGTCCATGGACTGGAATCACCCATATTTGGAATAGATCTTACTATCTCAGT
>NW_021621349.1:0-3924 GCF_004785775.1 Grammomys surdaster | reverse complement strand
AAATTGAATGTGATTTAGGGAAAATTTCTGATAAAATTGAATATATGGATGAAAAAATGTTTGATAATTTCAACATTGTTGAAAACCTTACTGATGAAAATTAAGAAACTAGTCAAATTTGATTAAACAATACAAAACATGTATAGAAAAAAGTTGATTCAAGTGCTGACAAATAGAAAAAATATGAAAAATTTACCTGTTTTAGTTAAATTTCAAAAAGCTGAAGATTTAGAAGATAAAAATTTCGTATGAAATTGAATATGATTTAGGGAAAATTTCCTATAAACCTGAATATTCACATAAAAATGTTTGGTAAAATTAAAGATATTATTGTAAAAACTAGTGACGAAAATTAAAATAAAATTTGTGAAAATTTGATGAAACAAAAACATATATGGAAAAAATGATTAAAAAGATGACAGATACAAAAAAGTGTGAAATTTTTGAATCCTTTATTAAAATATGTCTAAAAATATTGAGATTTAGAAGGAAAAAATTCTTATGAAATTGTTTGTGATTTAGCACACATTTAAGATAAAATTGAATATTTGCATTAAAAAATTTGATAAAATTGAAGACATTGTAGAAAAACTAGTGTTTAAAATTAAGATTAATAGTGAAAATTTGATAACAAAAATACAAAACATGGAAAAAATTTGATTAAAGTGTTGAGTTATGCAAAAATATTATGAAAATTTTAAGTATTTTTTAAAAAATTCTAAAAAATGAAGATTCAGAAGAAAAAATCTTATTAAATTAAATGTGACTTAGGGGAAATTTATGATAAAATTGAAAAGTTGCATACAATATATTTGATAAAACTGAAGACATTGATTAAAGATCTACTGATGAAAATTAAGATGAATAGTGAAAAATCCATGAAAAATACAAAAAAATAAACAGTTAGTTAAAATGATGACAAATACAAAAAAACTAATGAAAAAATAAAATCTTTATTAGAAAATTTTCTTTAAAAAAGGAGATTGAGAAAAAAAATTTCTAATGAAATTGAATGTCATTTAAAGAAAATTTCTGATAAAATTGAAAATGTTGCCTGAGAAAACTGATAATTTGGAAGACATTGTTGTAGAAAGTAGTGATAAAAACTAACATAAATATGGAAAAATTTGATGAAAACATACAAAACGTATATGGAAAAAGTATTATTAAAATAATGACAAACATAAAAAAGATAAATCTTTTTTTAAAAAATTACTAAAAAAATTAAAGAATATGAAAGAAAAAAGTTTCCTATGAAATTGAATGTGATTTAAGGAAAATTTCTGATAAAATTCTGTATTTGCATTGAAAAAATGTTTGATAAAATTAGAAATATTATTGAAAAAACTAGTAATAAATATTAAGATAAATAGTCAAAATTTGATGAAAAATACAAAACACATATCGACAAATTGATTAAAATTATGACAAATAGAAAAAAGTGTATGAAAATGTTGAGTATATTTTTAAAAAAATCCTAAAAAATTACATGTTTGAAAAGGAAAAATATACTTTTTATATTGAAAGTGATTTAAGGAAAATTATGATCTAATTGAATATTTGCATGGAAAAATATTTGGTAAAATTTGAGAGATTATTGAAAAAACTAGTGATAAAAATTAAGAGAATTAGTGAAATTTTGACAACAAAATACAAAACATATGGAAATGAAATTGATTTAAATGATAACAAACAAAAAATATATGAAAATTTGAATTTTAGAGAAAACGTTCACAAAAAATTTGAAGTTTGACAGGAAAATATTCCTATTGACATTGAATGTGATTTAAAGAAAATTACTAAAAAAATTGAATATTTTATGGAAAAAAATATTGGATAAATTGGAAGACATTTTTGAAAAAACTAGTGAAAATAGTTAAGACAAATAGTGAAAATTTAACGAAAAAGCAGAAGACATACCTGGAAAAAGTTGGATTAAAATAATGAGAAATAGAAAGAAATATGAAAAAGTTAACTCATTTTTTAAAATATTCCTTAAAAAAATGAAGATTGAGAAGCAAATATATTTCTTATGAAATTGAATGTCGTTTAATAAAAATTTCTGAAAATTGAATGTTTGTGAGAAAAAAATATTTGATAAAATTGAAGACATGATTTAAAAAACTAGTATTAATAATTAAGGTGAATATAGAAAACTTTCATGAAGAAGTATAAAACATGTTTGGGAAAAATTTAATTAAAATGATGACAAATACAAAAAAAATTTTATGAAAAATTGAACCTGTTTTATAAAAAATTACAATAATATCGAATGCTGCATGAAAAATATTCCTTATGATATTGAATGTGATTTAAGGAAAATTTTTAATTAAATTGAATATTTACATAGAAAATGTCTGATAGAATTGTAGTTATTGTTTAAAAATTATTAATAAAAATCAAGATAACTATAGGAATAATTTTTGAAAAAATATAAAATATTTGTTCAAAAACTTAGGTTATAATAAAGATAAATATACAAAAATGTGTGAGAATATTGAAACTGTTAGAAAAAAAGCCTAAAAAAATTCAAACTTGACATGAGAAAATTCACAGAAAATTGAATATGATTTAAGAAAATATTTGGAAATAGTTGAATATTTGCATGGAAAAATATAGGATAAAAATGTAGACTTTGTTTTAAAAATTAGAGAAAAACTCTAAAATAAACATACACAAAATTGTTGATAATATATGAAATATTTGTAGAAAAATTTTGGTAAAAATAAAGACAAATATAGAAAAAAATTACAAAAATATTGAAACTGTTTATAGAAATATTCCTAAACATTTTAAGATTAACATGGAAAACTTCATTAGAAAATTGAACATGATTAAAGAAAAATTTCAGAAAAAGTTGAATTTTTTTGGATTGAAATATATTAGATAAAATTCAAGTCTATTATTTAAAATTAGTTAAAAAATTAAGAGATATAAAAAATGTTGAAGGAATAAAGACATTTTTAGAAAATTTTTAGTTAAAATGAAGACAAATATAGAAAAAAAGGTATGAAAATATTGAAATTGTTTGTAGAAAAGCCCTAAAAATATTCAGAATTGAAATGGAAAAATTCGTTAGAAAAGTAAAGAAGATTTAAGAGAAATATTTTTCAAATTTTGAATATTAGCAAGGAAAAAATATTTTATAAAATTAAAGACTTAGTTTAAAAAATAGTCAAATAATTAAGATAATTATACGAAATATTGTTGAAAAACTATGAAATATTTTTGGAAAAATTTTGGATGAAATGACATATATAGAAAAAAGTATGAAAGTTTTCTATTTTTTTATAAAAATATTTAAAAATACTCCGATGTTTACATGGAAAAGTTCATTAGAAAATTTATGATGACTTAAGAAAAATTTCAGAAGAACTTGGATATTTGAATGGAAATAATATTTGATAAAATTGAATACATCATTTTAAAAATTGGTGGTATATATTAACATATATAAAAATATGATGAAAATATATAAAATATTTCTGGAAAATTTTGATTAAAATGAAGACAAATATACAAAAGTATATAATTATTGGAACAGTAGAGAAATCACTAAAACAATTCAAGATTGACATGGAAAAATTTGTAAAAAGATTGATGATTTAAGAAAATTATGGAAGAAATATAGTATTTGCATGGAATAAATATTTGATAAAATTGAGACATTGTTTTAAAAATTAGTGATGATAATTAAGACAAATACAGAAAAAGTGTTGAAAATATATGAAACATTTGTTTAAAAATTTAACTAAATTGAAGACAAATATAAAATAAAAGTATGAAAATACTATAAATGCTTTTAGGAAATCCCTAAAAAAATTCTAGTGTGACATGAAGAAATTCATTAGAGTATTGAAGATGATTTTTAAAAAATTTCCAAAGAAATTGAATATTTGAAAAGAAAATAATATTTGATAGAAT
>NW_021621348.1:3394-6998 GCF_004785775.1 Grammomys surdaster | reverse complement strand
ACATCTCTGCATAACTAAAATTTCTGGTTCTCTTAGTGCTTCTCTGTGAGCACAAGGCCCTCATGCCCTCTACAATCTTCATGTCAACATCATCAAAAATATTGACAAATATTTGTTGTCATGTGTCAATGAAAGTAAAACCTCTAAATAAATTATTGTGCAGAACCCAAGGAGCAGGTGCAGAGAGAGCATTTCCTGAGTCTACAGAGTATTTATTTTTCTCATTTGAAAGTCTGAAATACATCTTCTCTGTTAGTTAAACCTTTTACTCAAGGACATAAAATCTGAAGCAGATTACTGGTGCTAGTTCCTAAGATCTATTTCACTCTCCTGTAAATGCTACAGAAACACAAATGACAAAATTTGAAGGTTCTCTCAGTCACCATGAAGACATTATACTTTATAATTTAATAAATTCCGTGGTTCGAAATTTAAGCCAAGCAAGTGAAAGAGCTGAATGACTAAAACTTCAAGTCTCTGAATAAAAAAATATAGACGATATCAAAAGATGGAAATGTCTGTCTTTCTCCTGAATTGGTAACATAAAAATCGGCGTGACATCTGAGGACTCTGCTATCTATTGCAGTGCCAGGAACAGTGTCATAACCTGTCTCTAAAATGTGTCAGGATATCTGAAGGATTAGGAAACTGTCCTGGAGTTGAGAAGACAGGGAAGAGTAGCTGGTTGACTTGCTAAAATTGTAGTTAATTATTGAGGAAAAGGACCAATGGACTAAGTATTAATCCTTATTTCATAAGGAAATTTCATAGTGACCTTGCATGTAAGATTCATAATGAAGAATTAAACTGGTGAAATTGTTCCACATTTTCCTGTGTTGGGGTGATATTTTTGTACACTGTGTAAAATCTGTCAGTGTATTATTCATATACTGACTTCTGGGAACCAGAAAGTTGAGTCCAGACCAGTCTTTGGTATTGTTTTAATATCTCTAATTATATTTTATGAACACTCCCACTCTCAGCTTTTGACTGGTTTAATAAAGGGCTGATGGTCTGTCACAAAGGAAGAGAGAGTAGACAAGACGTCTGGGGAGAGATGGGCACTGTGGTAAAGAGTCAGAAGCAGATTTTGCTAGTCAGATGAAAAGAAAGAAGGCCAGTGATGAAGAAGTGGCTACTAATGAGTCATTTGTCAGAACACAGATTAATATAGATGAATTAATTTAAGTTACAAGAGCTAGTTGGGAACAAGAGTAAGATAAGAGTTAAAGCTGTAATTAATAAATGTGTCCTGGTGTTTTAATTCAGAGCTTGGATAGACAAAGTAAATGTATTTGATTATACCTGTGTTAATGTGAGCACACGTATCTGCCACAATTGAGTCAATACTTTGGAGTAGAAATGTTTGATCACAGATTCAATCAATATGTAATTTCCAGGATATGACCAACATTACTGTTAAAGTTTTGTTTTGCTTAGTTTTCCAAGACCACGTTTCTTTGTGTAGCTCTGGTTGTCCTAGAACTCTCTTTGTAGATAAGGTTACACTCAAACTCAGAGATCCACGGGTCCCTACCTCCTGAATCCTGCTATTAAAGGTATTTACAACCTCCATCTTCATATGATGAAATATGCTTAACAACTATTTTTATTCATCCCAGGTCCTTTTATGAGATTGCAGGCATGGAAGTTTATTGATTATATATTGATCCAAAACTCATATTCATCCCCTTTCCTAATATCCTGTCCTGTAATCACATAACTGTTACAGAACATTAAATACAATGATAAAAGATCAACTTTTACAGTCTTTTGGATAATGGATGTGCCAGTGATACTCAGTGCTTTGTTGAAGACCGTGTAGAAATTCCAGATGGTGTTTCAGGACATTGTCCCAGATTAATGAGCTGCAGAATTTGTCAGTAACTTACTTCAGATGTAAGTTACAGTCAGAATATCCATAGATCTAAAAAGAGTACCCAAAAAGTCATGTCAAGTGTCAGAGATGTTTAACTTCAAGAGATGTCTAACATCCTTAGACATGGAAATCCAAATCAGAAAGACAATGAGAGGCCATCTTATGGCTGTCATAATGGCTAAGATGAAAACAAAATAACATTAGAAAGAATATAATGAACTGATTTCTAATGGTATTCTACTATACATGAATATGAGAGCCTATCATAATATTCATCAGGTTTCATCCAGCAACTGATGAAAACAGATCCAGAGATACACAGCTACACATTAGGTTGAGTTTGAGGAATTCTGCATATGGTGGGGGGGAGGAGAGATTGTAGGACCTGTAGAGGTCAAGAACATCACAAGAAAACTAATGTGGGCTCATAGTGGTTCACAGAGATAGATCTGACAACCAGGAAGTTGCATGAGTCTGACCTAGGCTCTGTACGTATATGTTGTGGTTGTATAGTTTTAGAACTTCTCACAGTGGAAGCTGGGTCTATCTCTGATGTTTTTATCTACCTTTGGGTCCCCTTTCTTTATACTGGGATGTCAGTGGCAGCCCTGCTTATACATTGAAGGCCTCAAATCAGCAATAGGACTAAGTCAGCCTGCTAACATGAATTTTTGGGTCTCTGTGGAAAAACACTGAAACAGATAGCTATAAGATATTGTAAACAGGCAGCTTTGGTGGAAATTTACCAGCCTAGATAGGAACAAGTAGTCATAGGTCTTGTGACTATTCATAGACCTTGTGTAGCCTTGGTGGATAGTACCAACTTAGATAAGGACAAGTAAATCATAAGTGGAGTTATAGTGTCTGTCCCCTGAACCTTCACCCAGCTGACACTCTGTTCTGGAAGATACCTGTACTCTCTCTGAACGCCTATGCTTCTGGATCATTCCCTTCCCCACATTCTGCCTTTTTGTATATATAACCCCTGTGTGAAAAAGTAAAAATGGCGGTTTGATCAGACTATAGACAAGCTGTTGATCAGACTATAGACAAGCTGTTCATTCTTTGTGTTTGCCTGTTTCCCCCATTTTCTCTTTCAGGTGACCTCCCTGGACCCCTGTTTAATGCCCTGCTGGACAGAGTACTGGATTGCCTTACTCTAATCTTAATATGAGGGAGGTGCCTAGTCTTACTGCAACTTAATACTTATGTTTAGTTGATATCACTGGGCTACTTGCTTTTTCACGAAGGAAAATGGAGGAGGGGTGGATTGATGGGGAGGTGAAGTAAGGGTGGAGGACTAGTCAGAGAACAAGGAGGGAGACATTGTAGTCAGGATATAATAAATGAGAGAACAAAAAATAAAATTCTCACAGAATTAGTAAAATATTATGTTAAATAAAATAAAAATGGAGATTACTTCTGGTACCATTACTGAATAAAATATTATGGGAATCAAACAGGTGTGTGGGAGGCTATCTTACCCTGGTGGATTGGAGTAAATTAATGCAGAAGGTCAATAGAAGAGCTTGCTAGTTATTGGAGAGCGAGGCCAAGGGCACATTTATGAACACAGATCATTGGACTAAAGTGAATATTAGGGATCTGTTTCTAGAAGTGAGGGTCAATTTGAGCCTTTGCCATAGGATTGAGCTCATAGCCTAGATTATACCGCTATACTGGATTATGTCTTAGAATATAGGTCTTAACACAAGGTTAGTCTTA
>NW_021621348.1:3019-3384 GCF_004785775.1 Grammomys surdaster | reverse complement strand
AATGGGAACTGGTAAAGCTGGATAGAACTGCCACCAAGGTAGAATCTGACTTTGAGAGTGATATTACGGTTATAATGGCACAACTTAAAATGGCTGATGCATAAATCATTTTCCCATGTAAACTAAAGCCATTTACCTCATAAGCTGAATTCTGTGAACACTAGTTGTAGGGCAAGTGATTTTTTTAAGCTTAACTATGCAGCTTAAGTGTGAGCCATGACAAACCTACCTGCATGGGAACTCATGACCAGCAGGGGTCGGCATGAGACCAATAATCCAAATAGAGAGATAAGCTGTTATGGAGAGGACTCTCTCTTCTGTGGTTTCCGTTCTTCTTCTTTTTTAAAGTATATTAAATGATCTGT
>NW_021621348.1:0-3009 GCF_004785775.1 Grammomys surdaster | reverse complement strand
CTACCAACTGCTAAGCATGTCTTCTATCATTATTTGTGCTTAGCATTCCCTATGGACTCCATTGGAGGAAACTAATTTTTTTTCTGCCTGAGGGTGTCAGTTGCAGAACTTCTTGGTTATCAGTGAGATCCATGTACATTTCCATCTTCCAACTTGGGGATTTTATCTGGGTTGACTTGATTCAGGCTTTGTGCCAGCAGCCACAGTCTCTGAGTTCATATGTGCATCAGTCCAATTGTGTCTGGAAGACACTCATTCTTTGGAGTCATCTACCTCCTCTGGCTCTTATAATCTTCTCAATTTTAAAACCTTTTCTTTCAATTTTTTTCTCTATTTTAGTATATCATGTTTGTAAATTCCTCACACTTTACTGTCCCAAATGTAGTATCTCTTCTTCTACAATTCAACATACCAAACAAAATATTCAAATCTGGAACACATATGATCGAGAACATGAATCACTATCTTTATGGACATGGGTGATCTATTCAGTCTATTTTTTCCAGTTTCATGCAGACACTAATAGATTATATAAATCATGTTTTAACACTGAGTCATATTCATTTTTCTATATGTTCCAATTTGTTATGTTTCATTTAATTTTTTTGAAATCTGTGATGAATCCTTTCTCTTTATGCTGTGGACAAAACAGAATAACTTGCTGTGGATAAATATGGATACATAAACATCTATATAATAGCATGTAGTGCCATTTGAGTACATGTTTGGGAGGGTTATTGTCTGATCCTTGATCACAGAGGCTCATATGTACAGTGTGTAGAGACTGATGAAGATGTTCATGAGTAGTCAGAGTGCTGAGAATGATGGACAGATAACTCAGCCATAGATAAGTCAATGATACCAACCTCTCACCTCAAAATCAAGGACCATTATAAAACAGAGAAAAGAAGGATATGTGATAAAGAGAATTGGGTTGAAAGACATCACACACTATTCATTGTGCAGACATGAACTCTCAGTAACTATATTTACCAGGACAACACACACACAAATCAAACCAGTGAAAATGACAACATTGGAGACCTTGAAATGGCTGAGCAGGCAAAAATGTCTACTTGCAAGTTTAGCAATATCAATTAAATTTTATAGAATGGAATGATAGATGTCATCCTCTGAGGTTAGTATATTCACCTTGGTGAATGTGTACTCTGTTATCAACACTAAGAATAATATAACAGTTAAAAAAAACATCACAACATGGATGGGGAGGAACCCTTGAGAGCCCACACCAAACAGAAGGTCTTTTTACATTTGATAACTGAGAGGCAAAATATATTCACATTTTGGGGGGAAGATTTTAGGAGCTTCACTCTTTACTAGTGATAATCCTTTCAATGTGCATATAGGTAGCACTAATTAAACACACTGTGTTATTAAGTAATGAAACAGGGAAAGTAGGATGTTGGGAAAGAGACTCATTAGAAGGTCCCAAGGGGACCCACAGGGATCTAGTAGTGGTAGATTGTGGTGAAAGTCCTGAGAGTGTTGTAGATCATAGCATATATCACATATAATTGAAAATTCAAAGAATAAAAATACTTGTGAAATATAGAAATAACAACTTCACTTATGTGTAAATTTTTCATGTGTACTTTATACACTGTACATATTTCTCCTGTCACCTCTTCTCCCTCCTATTTTCTCTTATTTCTACTAGAGAGTTTCACAGACACAATACCATGTATTTGCATAAATAGTTGTATATAACTATGAAATACATAAGAGCTGTTAATGAGAGCCTCATTTAATGTCTGTGATTTTGAGATTGCCTTCATTATTAAAGTTATCTATAATTACTTTCAGTTTTTCAAAAGCAATGCAGATTTCTTACTTATTTTGGTCAAGAAAAATCTGTTATACACAAGTGCGGGTGTGTGTATAATTTATAATATATATTATATAATTACAATTATATAATATATTTGTAATATTTACCAGGACAACACACATAAAAGTCAAACCAGTGAAAATTGCAACATTGGAGACCTTGAAATGGCTGAGCAGGCAAAAATGTCTACAGGCAGGTTTAGCAATATCAATTAAACTTTATAGAATGGAATGATATTATATATAATATATATTATATAATTATATATAATTAATTAATGTTAATGATTAATATTAATTATATTAATTATATTTTTAATTAATTAATATGATTATATATAATTATATATAATATATATTATAATATATATATATCTCCAAACCTTGCTGATAAAATCATTTCTTGACACACCTATAATTTCTTGGTACAGTTTAGTTATTGACGATTCTCCTGCAATAATCATTGATAGGTAAATAGCTTCGTAGCACATTTACTTTTAGTTATTTTATTGAGTTTTGAAGAATATAACCTGTTGGAAAGGCAAATATCAATCGCATATATGATAAAGAAGAATTTAAAACTATAAAAATTAGCGGTTTACAATTTTCCACCATTATAATATTCTTCATCATCTATATCACCACAATCACCACCACCATCATCAGCAGCAGCATCACCACCATCATCATCATCATCATCATCGCTGTCATCATCACAAAGCATTATTTGTTAATCAACATGTTAACACATCCCAGAGTGGAGCAATATGCCTCAGGCATTAGCCTTAGGCCAACAATTGTTTGAGAGATTCCTTCTTGTAGTTACATCCATACCAGCATTCCAGGCCTCATAGAAGGTGTATGGGATGTATTACCTCAGAGAGGATTATAACTTGGACCTGAGCATCCTTGTTCCTGGCCCATGTGCCTTTTGAGTTTTTCCTCTTCATTTCTTCTCCAGGTGGGCTAGGTTCTTATGTAAGAAGTCCTCTGCTCATGAATATGCAAATTACCTGAGTTTATGGTGTTAAATAAAATGATGTCCACACCCGGAAAACAACCTATGATCAGGGTCCTCTCCACAATCCCTGAACACACTGGCTCTAACAATGGAATGGACTTGGGTCTTTCTCTTCCTTCTGTCAGTAACTGCAGGTAAGG
>NW_021621347.1:55388-67735 GCF_004785775.1 Grammomys surdaster | reverse complement strand
AAGAAAGAAAGAAAGAAAGAAAGAAAGAAAGAAAGAAAGAAAGAAACCCAAGAAACTAAAATCAAAACAGACAAAACTTTAAAAAAAAATCAGTAAGACAAAAAATACTAAAGCAAACAAAACAGTGTTACTGTTTTCAGATGGGCTCACTATGTAACTGACCTCTAGCTCAGGGCTGTTCCTTTCCTTTAGTCTCTCAAGGGCTGAGATCACAGGTTGAGTATCGGCTTGGATGACTGTTCTAATTCTAAAATCAGTGCGTTAAGAGTCGAGCTCAGGGTGGGTGAGATGGTTCAGTGCCACCAAGCCTGCTGATCTGAGTTTGATCTCTAGGGCCTGCATGGTAGAAGGAAAGAACTGACTCCCACGAAGTAGTCTTCTGGTCTTTACATGTATGCTATGGCATGTGCATGTATGCAATACACACATAATAAATCAATAAATGTATACTCTTTTTTTTTCATAATAGAGCCCAGTTCAGATCTCTATCTTATCCCAAGCTTCTGCTGACCAAAATCTTATGGCTGTAGATAGCCCCTGAACCCACTTTTGTTTATAGAAGGAAGAAACCAAGCCTTGTCCAGGTGCATTTGTAGCAATGTCCCACAAGAAGATGAACATGTTAGAGCTGCTCCCAGCCTGACTTCTTAAGGTTCAGCTGAAATCCAAACCAGCTTTGTCTTGGGTGGATTCTTTCTCAGAATCCTGGGAAGGCAACTGTTACGGCTGGCTGCCTGTATACGCATCTGTGAGATGGCCTTGTGTTTGGTGAGAGTTGTCAACGGGTTGCTGGGCAACAGATCAGAAGAAAATCTATTTTAGTGCTCATGGTTTCCTTTCATTCTTTCAAGATGTAATGAATCCAGGACACCAACCATGAGCTATGCCTTGCAGCCTTCTGGTTGTTTGATGGCATCCAGGATTCTCTTGGTGACTCATGGCAATATTATGCTCAAAAATGCAATTTCGTACACCCAGAGCTGCCTAAGGTCATCTGTTGTCATAACTACACAATTAACTACAAGATCTATTATGAATGTATTCTGTATAAATGCAGGTAAGACCTTTCTCATACTTTTTCCAATTACTTTGTTATTCCAGCTTCCAGTAGCAAACACTACACTGAACCTCTGCCTGCAAAGCATCATCACCAGCCTTTTTCTTATGGTTTTTGTTTTGTCTTGAAAGAGGGTCCCTCGTACGCCTTTAATTCCAGCACTTGGGAGGCAGAGGCAGGCAGATTTCTGAGTTCGAGGCCAGCCTGGTCTACAGTGAGTTTCAGGACAGCCAGGGCTACACAGAGAAACCCTGTCTCGAAAAACAAAAACAAAACAACAAAAGAAAAAGAAGGTCCCAGCAAGTTTTCCATGTTAGTCTTGAGCTAGCTTTGTAGCTCAGACAGGCTTTGAACTTGTGCTCCTCTTGCCTCAGCCTCCCAAGTGGCAGGACCAAGTAGATCTTTAGTTAAGTCTGTGGACTGTCTGACTTGAGGTGTGAATCTCACTATTTCTGTGTCCTCTTTTTCTATTACTCCCCACCCCCACTCTCACTCCGATTCCTAATTTGAGCAGGCCTGACCCTGCTGCCGCCTGAGGCTTCTCAAAACCCACAGAAAATAGCTTTGGGCACAAGGTTAAGGAGTTGGAGCTGGTGTTGAGGTGTCATGATTTATTTATTTATTTATTTATTTATTTATTTATTTTGGTATTGAATCTCCTTCCTCAGCAGGGTTGGCCACTATAGCAGATCGTTGAACACTGAGTGCTTCATCTGTGCCAGATGCAAAGGGCTTCTGGTCTTGCTGCCATTATTTTAGAAGGATGGAACCCCCATTGTGCGCCATTGGAGACCATTTGCCAAATATATGCAGAGGAATTACAGAGCAGTGTTTAATGGGACAACAGGAATCAGTCATGGGGATGTGAAGAAAAGACTCAGCAAGGATTATCTTGCCAGTAAATCTTTAAGGAGAATCCCTAAAATTGTCCTGGAGTATATTTATATGAGCTGAATCCTTTACTGGCAAGAAGTTTTAGAAATCCCCATTTCTGTAAAGATTTAAATATTGGAGTTTAAATGTGTTTTCTGATTTGTTACTAATGGTGACTGATTTTAACAAAGAGATCTTTTGCTAACCATATAACCCTTGACAACACTTGAAACCATTTGGAGTCACTTTGGGTCTTAACTTTGACTATGTAGTTGAAAATGCAAAATGAAACAGAAGAAAATGATATTTTTTTGGGAGGGGGAGTGTTGAGAACATGAAAATATTGTCATAAAATAGTAAGTTGTAAAGGCACTACCCGACAGCTAGGCTGCTGTCAGCCTATTACACTAGCCACGTTTGAAGAGCCAACGTGCTTCATGAATTTCAGCTTGTCATGGTTCTGAGTGAAGCTAAGTCATGTAGTTACTCAGAAAATAAAGACTTTTACCTCACTTTATAGTTCTCTTATTCAAGTGTTCCAGGAGACTCCCAATCTCTGGGAGCCATTGAGGGCGTGGATTGGACCTGAGATTGTATTTGTATATTCCTGTGGAAACCAGAGAAAATGATCACCAATTTAGTGGCGTATTATCTTAGAGTTCTGGAGGTCGTGAGCCTAGGATGAGTCCCCTAGATAACAATCAAGGTGTTGAGAGGACCTTCCTCTCTGGAGAATGAAGTTCTCTGTCTTTTCCAGTTCCTAGAGGCCTCCCACTGTCTCATGGCTTCTTCAAATACAAAACATCTGTTTTCCCTTTCCTTCATTTTTATAGCGGTGGCAGCTGTTTCCTTCTTCCTCTTTTTCCTCCTCCCCTCCTCTTCTGCTGCTGCCACAGCATGAGTGCATACGTGGTATGTTTGTGTGTGTGTGTGTGTGTATTTGGTAGGCCACATGTATGCATATGTATCTGGAAGCCAGTGGCAAACCTTGGGTTTCATTCCAGGAGCTGTCCACTTTTTTTTTTTTTTGAGACAGGGTTTCTCATGTGGCTGTAGGGCTTCCCAACTAGGCTAGGGTGGCTAACCAGCATGTTAACTGTGCTCTTCCTGTTGTCACCTCCCCAGGACTAGGGTTACAAGTGCACATTACCATGCTCGGCTTTTTATATGCTTGCTAGGACCAAATTCAGGTCACTGTGCTTACACGGTTAAGTACTTTACAAACTGAGCATCTCTTCAGCCCAGTATTATCATTTTAATTATTTATTACTATTTTGATAGGTCTCATATATCCCATGCTAACCCTGATATATTTTTTAAATATTACATTTATTTGGGGGAAGGGGTATAATTATGTCATAGCACATATGTAGAGGTCAGAGGGCAACTTCTACTCTGTGGGTCCCAGTCAGGCTTGGTGACAAATGCTCTTATCTGATAAACCACGTGCCTTGACCCCGACCTTGAACTCTTTAGGTAGCCAAGGCAAGCCTCCTGTCCTTGGCTGTCCTGGTCCTCCTGTCCGCCTTCCAAATACTGGGGACTATAGGCATGCACCACTATGACCTGCCACAATCTTATTTTAAAACTGGTTAGTTCACAGATTAGCAACCTCAGTTCCCTTTTGCCATCTTTGTTGGCTTGTTGTTGTTGTTTTGTTTGTTTGTTTTTGAGACAGGGTTTCATTGTGTATCCATGGCTGGTTTGGAAATTGCTAGGTAGATGAGGTTGGCCTCAGACTTACAGAGATCCTCCTGCTTCTGCCTCCCAAGAGCTGAGATTAAAGTTTGTGTACCACCTCACCCTTCTCCTTGCTTGAGACAGGACTTTCCTTATTTAGCCGCAGGCTAGTCTAAAATCCATGGTGTCACCTAGGCTAGCCTCAAATTGTTGATCTTCTTGCCTTATCCTTCCAAGTACTCAGGTTATAGGCATGTACCACTGTGCTTGGCTAGTATAGTCCCCTTTACCTGGTCACAAGCTCTGGGAGTTAGAGCAGAGATGTCTTGAGGGGCCCAGTTTTTGGTCTGCTACAAATAATGTTTATCTTTACTACTGATACTTTTTGTAAGCAGGATATAGTCTTTTGACATTTTCCTCTTGCTTCTCATTTTGTAGAAGGGTAGTCTAGTCTTTGGAACACTGAGACTAGATGAGGCCGCAGGTATATATAGGGTAGGGCAAACTTCCCCAGCTCACTGTTTCCGTTCCTTCTTTCCCAAGCTCCAACCTCAAATAAGATCCAGCCTGCCAGGGTGAGTCATGGCGTATCTGTGACTTCACTGGTAGGAACTGACAGTGCAGGGAGGTAGCCCTGTCACCTACTCTTTTGGAAAGTACTGGTTATTTCCACTCAGCTTTAGATGTGGAAAATGCTCCTTGCTGTCTCTTGGTGGCTACATGCTAATGACTGCTAGCAAATAAATCATCAGGCCCTGTTGCTGGTGTGCGGTGTGGGGTATGTGTGTGCACGCATGTATGTGAAGGCCATAGGAGCATATTGGGTGTTGTCTATTACTTTCTACCTTATTTCTTTGAGACAGGAACCTGGAACTCACCTCCTCCCCACCCTCAGGCTGACAGCCAGCCAACCCACCCCGCAGTGTTGGAGTTATAGGCAGACATGGCCACACCCAGCTTTTACTAGTAGTCTGAACTTGGATCTTCAAGTTTGCTCAGCAAGCATTCTTACCAACTGAACCAGCACCCCGGCCCCACCTTTTTTTTTCAAGCCCATTTTCCCAAATACTACCCAAATAACCAATACAACTTTCTCTGACTGGCCTGTGATCCCACTGCTGTATCCCAGACCACAGCCTCGTCACCAGCCCATCCCCCTACCCAAACCTTAACTCCAGCCAGCTGAGACTATTTTTTTTTTTGAGACAGTCCTTCTCACTGTGTAGCCCTGGCAGATCTGAAACTCAGTCTGTAGAACAGGCCGGCTTTGAACTCACAGAGATCAGCCTACCTCTGCCTCCCAAATACCGGTATGTCCCACCACCTCTGGCCCCAAAGCATTGCTGTCTTCACCCTCCATCTCTGCTACTGCTCTCTCTTCTGCTTAGAGATCAAGAACACCTCCTTCTCAGCCCTGGAGATGCCACTTGCCCCTTAAGTGTCCCGAAAGCCATCTCAGATAGATTTTACCATCTTGCTGAGCCCAGGACTTAACGTGTGCTGCCCTCTTTCTCTGTAGTATAGATTACTTGGTATTTGTTCATTTTTATCACACCTTTCCTGCTAGCCTGAGCTGCTGGGATCCAGAAATTATGGCTTATTAATGTGTAGTGGCCCCAAAGTATACCTAGACAACCAGTTGCTTAGCTATTCACTGCCACCACCCAAACCTGTGACTGTGTCTAGCAGCTCCACTAGGCAACAGGGGGTGCAGCAGAGGGCACAGTAGAACCCAGGAGGGCAGAGAGAGACTCTAAGCCAGGCAGGATGAGGCAGGAAATACACGCCAGAGCCCAGCCAGACCTGGTCCAAAGAATGACTGTGAATACACCCTGGTCCTCATTACCTTGTTTATTGAAAGTTTAAGCGGGGTTTCTAGACATAAAATTGGGCAAATATGGAGGAGATACTGGAGACCATAGGCACATTCAGTGCTGAGCAAGGCCTGGCCCTCTACGCTGTTTGCCTCTTCCTCTTCTCACACAGGGATGGCTGAGTTCTACTTGCTAATTTAGAAGGATGATGGGGCTCCAGGAAGCTGGTTCTAAAACAGCAAGATAGGGCGTGGCAGCTAAGGCACAGTAATGGTGCTGTCGGAGCTGAGAGTGGTTCTCAGGAGACCTGGATATGCTGAGCTGCCAGTAAGACCCAGAAGCAAAGTTATGATGGGTAAGTTCAAGCTAGCCCAACTACAAGGAGGAGAAGAACCCAGAGTGTGTTAGGACTTGGGTTGTACAGGCTACAGTTTCATTCCAGAGTTACAAGCCCAAGTAGGAGGCCTCAGTTGTCTCAGACCAGGATGATTCTCTCCGTGAAGATGAAGGCTGCCGCTGGGGCCCTCTCTGGTCAGAACGGCCCAGACGCATGAGCAACATCCACATTTGTTCTCTGAACTTCACTCCCACAAAGGCATAGAGCAGTGGATTGAGGCAGCAATGCATGTAACCCATGCCTGAGGTGATGGACTTGGCCACATCCACACGGCTTTCTTGACCACAGTTGCGGGCCAGAACGCCCAGGTCCATGAGGATATCCACTAGCACCACCAGGTGATAGGGGGTCCAGCAGACAGCAAAGGCCACTACCACCACCACCACTAGCCTCATAGCTCGAAAGCGCCTCTGGCCTCTGGAGACCAGCAGCACAGCCAGGATATGGGCATAGCAGTAGGCCATGACTAGAAGAGGCAGCAGGAAACCAGCCACTAGCTGCAGTACACGCAGAGCAGTGCGACCCACCCGTGGGAAGTTGTACTGGCAATGGGTGGCATTGAGACGCTGATCATAGCTGGCTGACAGGAAGATGAAATCTGGGAGGGCAAAGAGCAGACAGAGACCCCATACAACTATGCAGGTGAGGGCTACACGGACCCAGGGGTCCCTGCGGTAGATCTGGGTGGCATGCACTATGCTCAGATAGCGGTCAAAGCTTATACAGGCCAGCAGGAAGGCCCCTGCGTAGAAGTTGATGTTGAACAGGGCACCTGCCACTTTGCAGAAGCCAGAGCCAAAAACCCACTGGACAGCAGCATCCACTGCCCACAGTGGGAGGGTTAATACCAGCAGTACATCGGCCACAGCCAGGTGGAGCAGGAAGGTGTCTGTGCTGCTTAGGGCAGTGCGCTGGCTCAGTAGGACAGCAGCCACTGCCCCATTGCCTAGCAGCCCCAGCAAAAAGAGGAGGCTGTAGAGGGCTGGCAGGAAGGTTCTGTCAAAGTTCAGGCTGAAGTCCTGTGGGCAGGGCGGGGACTCAGAGAAGTCGCTCTCATTTTCCCCATAATCGTAGGGAGAGGTGCTGTTTTCCAGAAGAAAGGCAAAGTCCGAGGCATCTAGCACTTGACGTTCACTAACCTGCCCAAGGAAGGGGGGAAAGAGGGAAGGGAGGCCATTCTCTGTAAAGGCTTGGCAACTGTCTCGCCCCTTTGTGCCTTGTCATTTATTCTGGTGAGTGTTTCCCTTAGCAATAGCTCATTCTGGGCTAGACCCTGAGCGGTCACTCTTTCTCCCAGGCCCACCCCTCCTTAACTCCATCTACTCAGACAGGGAAGGTGACTCCCCTTCTCAAAGGCTGGCAACCCCTGACCACCCCCCCCCCCGACCCTTTCTGGATTATCACCCAGGGCAGAGGTCCTCTACAGGAGGAGGAACTTCCAGGATCTGGAGCCTTCCACACTTTCCCTCCATCTTCACTCTTGGTGGCTTGCCAGCCTCAATGCTATGGTTACCCCTGGATCAACCACTGTCCACCCCAGGTGCTTCCTTACTTCATCTTCTAGTCCCTGGCCCTCTGTTCCCTCCTCAGCCCTTATCTGGTGACCCTGACTTCCTGATCTTAAATAAGGATTTTTCTCCAAACCACTGTGTACCCCCTACACACACCATACATGCCTCTCTTCCCCTACCCAGAGACTTGTGCAACTACTCAGGTACCCATTGAGCTTCCCACTCAAGCCTTAATTGGCCTTCCCAAGATGGCCAGGCTGATTTCAAACTCTTGGGCTCAAATGAGCTTTCTGCCTCTGCCTCCCAAGTAGCTAGGACAGTGGGGGTATTCCACTTCATCTGGATAGCAGGGATCTTCACCTCCACACCTTATCCCAAACTCTCTGAGATCACCAAAGTTCAGTTTCTACAGCTTGACATTTTCCGATGAGGCATCCAAGCCACAGAGGCAGGAGACATACCCGTGGTTAGTGGTCAGGCTGGGTTTCCCACTCCACCAATGCTCTTATCAGAATCTCTGCATTCCAAGCTGCTTACTCAGCCTTCTGGTACCTCTTGGCTGTGGGCCAGCCAGCCCAGACTCATCCCGAGTATCAGAGCTTGGCCACTTGGCCACTGTAATGTAGCTGAGCTGGGCAGCAGAACTTACCTCAAGGTACATGGCTTGGCTGACTCTGGCTGTGGCTGCTGGGGTCAGGTCTCGTGCTGCCTTCTTCTCTGCCTTTGGCACTTGTGGTTGGGAACTTGCAGTGAGCAGAGGAAGTGAAGATTTCACGGCTCAGCACAGCCTCTTCCAAAGGGTGATCTACACCCACAGAGGGCTTTTCTGCCTTTTCTGCCACTCCTGTACCCACTCCTGTGGCCAGGTGAATACACTTGGAAGGGGTTAGCCAGGAACTTGGGACTGTTACCAAGTCTGCAGTTCTTGTCCTACTCAATACCATTCATAAATAATTAAACAAGTCTAGGAGCAGGCAGGAAGTGTGATCTGATGACAGTGACTGTAGGAGGGAAGCCCAGCTGAAGGGACCTTCCCCCTAGCAAGTCCAGGATTGGAGTCTCGCTAGGACTGCGTTAGAGTGGGCTGTGGTATGACTATTGCTATCATAACTGCATGGGAAGGGAGGACGTTTCCAAGAGCAGCATGCCCACCTCTTTTCTTTTCTAATTTGGGGATGGTTGAATCAGACCTGGCATTGATGGGTATGTCTATATAAAATCATGATGGGATTATAATGAGCCCAAAGTCACCTAATGTCCATATAATGTCCCGATCAGATGCAGCTGTTTAGGAGCACACTCAGGAATTGGGAAATACTTGATAACTCCGTGGTTGGCAGCTGGGCTTGTGTGGCACAGTCAAGCAAGGCAGCTGATAGGACAACCGGCTACCAGGAATATTGGAGTTCTATCTGGTGAGAGAGCAAAAAGTCCTGGGTCTTAGTGAAGGCTCTGGGGTGGCCGGCTGGGGGAAGGTTCTTTGAGGAACGGTCTAAACCCACACAATGGGGAAGTAGAGGGCAGCCCTGCTGCCAGGTGCAAGGGCTGCTTCTGAATCACACTGCTTGCTCACTGCTCAACAACCTAGACCACGTGCTGTTCCGTCCCTGGGTAGTGCTTGCTTTTATAGACCCATCTTAAAGTGGGTGGTCTGAAAAAAAGGACGTTAGCACTCTTAAAATTGTGTTTTGGTTCTTTTTGAGATAGTCTCATTCTGTAGCCCAACCTGGCTTTGAACTCTCAGTGACCTTCCCGGCTCAGCCTCCTGAGAGCTGGGAGGATAGGAGCACTCCATTGCGAACAGCATTTGGCAGGAGGGTGGGCTAGTCCACTCTCTTCTAAATGGACAAACTGATGTTTTCATCCAGCTAAACACAAGTGGAAAGCCACACATGTTTCACGAATGCAGGGGAGCTCCATGCCCATGTGGTAGAAGAAGCAAGTAACAGAATACTATATGTACCTATGCACACTGTAGAACTCGCCACACAAAGCAATAGTATGCATGCATCAGTGCCACGTAGTGGAACTGATATAGCCCAGACTAGCTTCGAAGTCACGATCGTCTTGCCTTAGCCTCCCGAGTACTGAGATTACAGGTATGAGCTACCATACTGGGCTGACGCTCAGATTTCAAACTGCTCCACCAATTCAGCCCAAGCTTACTGACATGCATGTACCTGCCAAAACTTAATGCCTTCCTCTTCCTGTGGACAGGTGGGACACTTCTCTGAAATAACCTACCACCTGCAGGGCTCAGGTCAAAAGGACCTAAGGTTTTGGAGGAGATCAGGAACTGTGTGCATGCAGGGGACTAAGAGGATTCCTGAGGCCAGGCCAGTCAGGATGTATAAGACTTGGCATCGGATTGCCTGTAGGGGCAGAGAAGACAGAAGCCTGGAAAGCATGAGAAAATCTCTTTAGTGCCCACAAGGACCACAGTTTCCCAATGCCTGTCGGTGACTTATGCAAATGAGAAAAAAACTACAAAGGCTATATATACACTTGTTCATTTTCAAGGATGTAGTCTGCCACTGTGATCCTCGTCCAAGTTTTCGGCATTAACTTTTGCCTTATAAAAGAAATGGTAGTAAAAACATGGTCACTTTAGAGATGCCTCGTATTGGCAGAAGCCAGCAATCCAGTGTGTGTCTTCCCAGTGGCTGCCAAAATAGTACTGTTCTATATGAAGTGTAAAGGTCTAGGACCCCTAGTCTCCTTCCTGGGCCTTAGTCTCATTTGTCCTCATTGATCTTCACCTTTCCAAGTTGCAGGGAGGAATGCCGGACTAAAGGTCAGGTGTAGAGAAGCCTTCCTTTCTGAGGCCTAGCAGCCAGATGTCAGGATTAGGCCCTGATAGACCAGGTGGGACTCTTGGTGCACTTGAGTGACTTGGACAGCTGTGTTGCAATTGGCAGAGCACTGACCTTGTCTGGACTCCAGGCCTAGTTCCACCCTACCGAACCTCTGAGATCTTGGACAGATCAGAACCCTGATGAGGCAGTTCCCTCAGCAGAGTTGCTCTAAGTTTAACCTAGATTACCACAGGTTTAGGCATTTAGCACGGGGTGGGGGGAAGGCTTAGCACAGGTGCAGCTGAAGGCCGGAAGTGAGTAAATACAGACCCCAGAACCACAGCTACCTAGAATTTTCCATGCCAAGAGAACCCATGATAGAGAGTAGTAGCACATGTAAGTAGCTTATGGTATATGTAGCCACAGCCAGGGCCAGTGGGCTAGTCCTCCATAAAAGTGGTTGGTCTCTGGCCTTAATTGATAGAGGGGACTCTGCCAGTTCTAGCCAGATGCCCTGGCTGCCCAGCTATTGATCCTGGGAAAGCATTTCGTCTCTCTGCTTCATTTTCCTTATCCGAAGAGTGGGTCTAAAGGATAGCATGTATTTGATGGGACTGCTCTGTGAACTGTGCACCATATGTGTGGAAAGCACGTGGCAAAGATGGGTGCCCGAGTTAGTAGCTCGATCCTCCTCTTCTGGTGCCAATCTAACTCCCAAGCCTCAAAATTGCAGTGCTGGGCTTTAGCTGTTGTTTGCAGCTGAGACACCTTGGAAGGTTCCTGTGTCACAGAGGTGAGCCAAGCCATCACCTGGCCTTCTAACTTGGTCCTTTTCCATCCCAAGACTAGGTCAGAGGCAATTACCTAGCCAAAAGCTCACAGCCTGTGTTCTGGTCTCTGGGCTCTTCCTCCCCATTCTGCAGCAGAGAAGGCTGAGGAGGAAGTTAGTCAGAGTGAAGCTGCCTGGGCCTCAACAGTGGTCAAGGTGTGAACTGTGCACCTGGCTCTTCTCCACCTCCCCTCCCCCTGTTGTTTTTCATTCTTTCACACCTCTGAGCTGTGGTTTGGGGAGACAGGAGGCTGGGAGAGAGACACCTTTGTGCCCAGACCCTCACAGGAAGGAGGGCCTCTTCATCAGGAACAAGGGCCATTTCCTTCTCTCTCCTAGCCTGCTGCTTCACAACCTCCCGAGGTCCACACAAAAGTCTCCTAGCTGAGCTTCCCGAAGCTCCTTAACTCAGATGCCAGCCCCAGGCTGCCATGAAAGTCGGCCTACGCTGGGCAGTGGTGGTGCATGCCTTTAATCCCAGCACTTGGGAGGCAGAGGCAGGTGAATTTCTGAGTTTGAGGCCAGCCTGGTCTACAGAGTGAGTTCCAGGACAGCCAAGGCTATACAGAGAAACCCTGCCTCGAAAAAACAAAAACAAAAACAAAAAAACCCCAAAAAACAAAAAGGAAAGAGAGAAAGAAAGAAAGAAAGAAAGAAAGAAAGAAAGAAAGAAAGAAAGAGAAAGAAAGTCGGCCTAGGCAAGACCTGAGATTCGTGAAATGAGGAGTCCCATCTCTGCCTTTCACACTCTTAGGTCATGAGGCTTTCTTCCCTTGGCCCCAAATTTCCCAACGGAAGGAGCACTCAAGTTACAAGAAGACCCAGGGATGGGGAGACCCAGTCACAAGGATATTGGGTGGAGTGTGGCCCTTCCCCCTGCTCATTATATCGCTTCTCGGCCTTCCTGGGATTCAAACCTTTTCTTTTTTTTTTTTTCTTTTTTTTTTTATTTGGAGTGTTTTTTAAAATTTCCTATGTTGTCCCCTTACCCCATCCCCCACCACCCCCTCGGAACCCCCAATCCCCTCGCCCCTCCTCCTTCTTCTCTGTGGATGTAACCTCTATCTACACCCCCCAACTCCCACCTCCCCACCCTCAAAATTCCCACCCCCTGGGGCATCCAGCCTTCATGAGGTCAAGGTTCTCTTCTTCCACCTATGCCCAGCAGGGCCCTCCACTTTTACATATTCAGCTGAAGCCCTGGATCCCCCCCTAAGTGCTCCCAGGCTGGTGGTTTAGACCCTGGGAGCTGTGGTTGGTTGGTATTGTTGCTCTCCTCATGGTGCCACAAACCCTTTCAGCTCCTTCAGTCTTCACTCTAACTCCTCCATTGAGAACCCCATAATCACTTCAATGGCTAGTTGTGAGCATCTGCCTCTGAATATGTCAGA
>NW_021621347.1:41368-54988 GCF_004785775.1 Grammomys surdaster | reverse complement strand
TGGCGAGGGTGTGGAGAAAGAGGAACACTCCTCCATTGTTGGTGGGACTGCAAGATGGTGCAACCACTTTGGAAATCAGTCTGGCGGTTCCTCAGAAAATTGGACATAGCATTACCCGAGGATCCAGCTATACCACTCCTAGGCATATACCCAGAAGATGCTCGAACATATAACAAGGACATATGCTCAACTATGTTCATAGCAGCCTTATTTATAATAGCCAGGTGCTGGAAAGAACCCAGATGTCCTTCAACTGAGGAATGGATTCAAAAAATGTGGTATATTTACACAATGGAGTATTACTCAGCTATTAAAAACAATGAATTCGAGAGGTTCCTTGGTAAATGGATGGAACTAGAAATTATCATCCTGAGTGAGGTAAGCCAATCACAAAAGAAGACACATGGTATTCACTCACTGATTATTGGATATTAGCCTAGAACCTTGAAATGCCCAAGATGCAACTCACAGGCCACATGAAGCCCATAAAGAAGGAAGACCAAGTGAGGGTGATTCGGTCCTTCTTAGAAGGAGCAACAAAATACTCAAACCTTTTCGAAGTACGCCAGGGCCGAGGGACTGAGTGGATTAGGCATTTTTGGCAGTTGTACCAAGACTGCTTCTATCTCAGGAGCTGGGTGAGCCCCAGCAGGGTGATAAGAACACCTATTGTTACATATATATTTTTAAATCTCAGGGGCTGTTCTAAGTGGTTTGCTGTTGTTATTGTGTTTGGTTTGACATAAAGTCCATGCAGCCCAGGCTGGCTTCACACCACTGTTCGGTCCCAAGCGCTCCAAAATGGCACTGATAATGTCTCAAAGGCTCAGCTCAGGCTGGCCTCTGACAGGGTAAACAGAAGGCTTGTTGGACAGACAAAAGCTCACATTTGCATTCCTCACAAACCTTTGTCTGTTGTCAGGAGGAGCCACTATCCCTGCCTCTGGCAACCTCTGCAAATGGGGCATCTGATTCTCTATAGCACATACCTGTAACACACATGAACACTCCGCACTAGTTTTCTGGTTCTCATCCCACCACTACTGTAAACCTCCCTCCCTGCAGCTACTCCCCCTTTATGACTGGCAAGGCTTTCTCTACGCTTTTGCTAAGCTTGCTGTCTCTGAGAGGTAGCTATAACAGCTTTGGATTCCCCCCAAAAGCCTTTGGCTATTCTCTGCACCCTCCCCTAAGAGGTAGCCATGGCAATTTTGAACTTTTCCCAAATAAAACTTTACTTTTCTCCCTTCCTTTCTTCTTTCTTTCTTTCTTTCTTTCTTTCTTTCTTTCTTTCTTTCTTTCTCTCTTTCTTTCTTCTTTGGGTTTCGTGGTTTCACCGTGCCCTAGTTTATAACCACCTAGCTCGCGCAAAGGATATGTTTTTACCAAAAGCATAATTTGTACTTCTGCATGTGAGATTCCCTTTTTCTCACTAGTGGTTAGGGACTCATTTTCCCTCCCCATGTCTTCTCAATCTTCCCTGTCTTTCTATCCTGCCCCATTTGAACTCTCTGAGCTGCTGGAAAATGACTCAACTAATTAAAACTAATTTTCTACAATCCCAGCAGAGCACGGCATTAGCCTTGGGGACCCTGAGCATGGTGTTGTGGCACTAGCTCTGCCTCCTATTACATCTGAGCTCATATGTCTTCATCCAGACAGGAAGTCACCTGCCTAAGGCACAGGCAGCAGGGCTGTCCCTGCCAGAGCCCTGCAGTCCATGTGAGGCAGTGTGATTCACAGTAAGTAAGCCCCATGGATTGTGAATCAGGCTGAACTGTGTTATTGGCGCTGCCATTTACCACGTGCGTGACCACGTGGAGTTTATCTCATTTCCCTGTGCCTTATTTTTCCCTGCTGGGTCAAAAAAATATACGCTCTCTGTGTTGAAAGGCTGAACACACCCAAGGAAACAGCTTGATTTGCCTTGAGTCACCACATACTGGAAAGTCAAAGCCTTGGTCTTGTATGAGGTTTGTAATTGTAAAGGCCTTTGGCCTTGGGGCCTGAGTGCCATCTTGAATTTCCATACCCAATTTTATGGGTATAGGGGTGGGTGGCCTCTCTAGCCAAGGTCCCTGACAGATGGTCAGCTAGATCCAGAGCAAAGTAAAGGCAGAGTCCAGAAGCTGAGCTTTTCCCCTGGGCACAGGATTTAACAGGAACTTGAGGGAAAGTCCAGGAGACCTCAACTCTAGACAAAGAACTGGCAACTAAGGAATACTAAGTGTGGGGGAAATCAGAGCATACCAACTGGGTATCCAATACCAATTGGTCAGCCCTGAAAACATACATACAAGTGACATATACAGGCAGAGAAGTGGTACTTATGTATTTAGGAATATATGTATACATACATACACACATACATACATACATACATACATACATACATACATACGACAACAATAAAAAAAGAGGCCATGAACTTGAAAGAGAGGAAGGGTGGTCGTTCATGGGAGGGTTTTGAGACACAAAGGGGAAGAGGGAACTGATGCTATTATATTATAATATCAAAAATAAAACTATCAAAAAAGTCTCAAAGAGATATCAAATCAAAAGCATACACTCTTCTGTGACTCCTAAGAGTTTGTCATTCACAGAATTCCAGGTCAATAGCTGGTTTAACCAAAATGTCCAGAGGTGAGCGGACAGATGGATGATTACAATAAAATTCTTCAGTAACATTTATGTAATATTTACCATGTGCCAGCTAGTGTTTGAGGGACTTAAACACACACACACACACACACACACACACACACACACACACACTCCTGTTTTCAGAAAAGTTCAATATATATTTTACTCTATTCTTACTTTAAGGACAGGAATCAAGCCCCAAGAGATTAATTTGCATGATACATAGCAAATAAATACCAGAACCAAGATTTCAAGCCAGGCTGGCTTCAAAGTTCATACCTACCCAGCCTGTTCAGTTCTGATCAGGGAACACATTCCATCTTGTGAATATTTTATTTGAAATCTAACAGGATTTGAAAGGCCTTTGTGCGAATTTGGGAAGAGCAGGGAACATGGGTAGCTGTGCCTAGCATGGGGCGCTCAGACACTGCTCTGTATACAATCCCCAATGGGGGCTAGGGCCATGTCCAAATCTGTCCCCTTCTGGAAGCAGGAGAGCTCCTGAGTTCCACAGAGAGAGGGTGGAATAGGAAGAACAAGAGACACTGGAGTGGGATCCCAAGGTAACGGTTACCAAGGAAACCAGCAGTGTGGTGAAGCTCACAGCTGAGCCTGGCTGGTTGGGGGATGGGACAGAAGAGAAAAAGAAAATGATATCATTAAAACCTCGCATTGTGTTGGAGGATGGCTTAGGACAGCCTCCCCAACCCCACCGCACCAGATGGAACTCAGGTTAATTTTTAGCTTATTTGCTAGTGAATAGAATAAGTGATCTCACATAACTGCTCTGCTAGTGCATAATGTCCTCACATAACTGCTCAGATAATTTATAAATCAGGATACCTTCTGATCTAGCTAAGAAAGGGCTTGCATGGGAAGATGAGTTGGAAGGCAGGGCATGCTGCTGTACCCCTATAATCCTAGTTCTTGGGAAGTAGCAAGAGGGTCAGAAATTTAAGGTCATCCTTAGCTACAAAGTGAGTTTGAGGCTAGTCTGGGATCCATGAGACCCTACCTCAGAAATTAAAAAAAAAAAAAGATGAAAGAATGAAAAGCAAGGAGTGAGGGAAAAGGAGGCAGGGGGTGGGGAGGGAGTTGAGTGTGGTGATGTACATCTATCTGTACTCTAGCACTACAGAGGCAGGGAGATTTTAAGTTTTAGGCCAGCCTGGGTTGCCTGGCCCAGTGTGGAGGGAGGTAGGGATAAGGAGATGACGTTGTGGGGGTGGGGAAGGAGTTGAATCAAGAGTGACAGAGAAAGGGGAGGGTAGAGGGAAGGGAAATTGTTCAGGATGTAATAAATAATAGAAGAATTTTTATGAAAGAACAAAAAGAGTAATGAAGAAGGAAGAGAAAATAGTTTGCAGATGAGTCCATAGGATTGTGATTTCCCCAGTCTGGTCTGCCATTAGCAGGTCCTCGTGCTGCACACTTGCCATGAGGATGGTTCCACTGTGGTCCATTATCTTGCCCTCAGAGTGAACCAAAAGAAGTGTGTGGGGGGAGAGAGAGAGGGAGAGAGAGAGAGAGAGAGAGAGAGAGAGAGAGAGAGAGAGAGAGTGAGAGAGAGAATCTTTTTCAGATTTAAGCATGAGCATTTGGACACAAAGATAAGCAGGAGAAAGACAGGTGCATATCCAAGTGCAGACACCAAGTTCTCAAGAGTGAGCAATGCTTCTGTGTCTTCACAATGGCTCTTCATATGATTCTGTGGCTTTCTAAGTTATATTACTTGAAGGATACGATTTACAACAAGGGTTATAGGTAAAGCAAAATTTAAAGATTAAGTTATTAAGTTAAAGTACACAGTTTACTAGAGGCCTGGAGAGATAGCTCTAATTAAGAATGCTTGCCACTCTTGCAAAGGACCTGAGTTTGAGTTCCAGCATCTATGTCTTGTGCCTCACAATTGCCTGTAAGTCCAGCTCCAGGGGATCTGAAATTCTCCTCTGGCCTCCTAGGGCACCTGCATGCATATGCATATTCTCTCACACAGACACATACATATAATTAAAAATAAAATAAATAAATAAATCTTTTAAAATGTATATGGTTTACTTATTTTCTTAAAACATTTCCTGGAGGCTGCTGTAGGAAGTCCTGAATACGTGAGGTACTGAGTGAATGTGTGTGGTTGATGTGGGCATTGCCACATCAAGGACCCTAGCCTCAGATACAGAGGGAGATGACAACTCCTTCCTCTGGGCCATGTGTGGATATTAATAGTGTGTGCAGAAAATGTCCACAGTAGTTCCCTACCCTTACCCCTAGGCATTTATGGCCTGAAGACAGCTTGCCTACAGAGACAGACTGCCCATGCTGACATTAGCTAATCCTGTCTCCTTGGTCTAGCTATATACTACAAACCCTGCATCCTTGTTTACCTGTATGCAATAACTCTGTCTCTTTGTTCAGCGGTGTACAATATACCCAGTCTCTGTTAACTTTATATAATAAACACCCTGTACTTGTTGTGGTTTCTCCATCTGAGAGCCCAGATCACAAGATCCTAGCTTGCTTGCTTTCCTTCCTTCCTTCCTTCCTTCCTTCCTTCCTTCCTTCCTTCCTTCCTTCCTTCCTTTCCTTTTTTGTTGGCAATAAATAAATTATCTTTATGATGATTATTTACTAGGTAAACTCTACATGTTTCCTTAGATAAAATAGTTTGTAAAAGGATACAAAAATTACAAAAAGACAAGCTCTTAACAAAATTGTAACTAGGTGGGCTGGAAAGATGGCTCAATGGTTAAGAGTGCATATTGTTCATGCATAGGACACAGTTTGATTCCCAGCATCCACATCAGGGCACTCACAACTGTCTGTAACTCCAGTTCCAGGGGATCTGACACCCTAATAACTTCCTCATACATAGACAAGTGTTGGGTAGTGGGCTGTCAAAGGCAGCTGGGTACCTGGGCAAGCACAGGCTTTGAACCCCAGAGACCCTCAGGGACAGTAGGAGTTCAGCCTTGCTCCTGGGCCCCTGGTTCCTTTCACATAGCTATAGCCCTCTATAGCCCCTTCCACAGAGAGGTTTGTGGCCATTAGCCATGGTCATGTAGCACAGTTAGAGGGCGTGACTACAGGCTGCAGAGCCTCAAGACAGATCTCCAAGCTAATGAGATACCTAAAGGCCAGAGGGCATAGCCAGTTAAGCATTCCTTTCCCAGACCCTCCTCCTACTTGCAAAAGGTATTTAACCTCAGGCCTGCCCTAAGAATATGGGGTACAGCTTCATCCATTTTCTGTCATTACAGTAAATATCTTAAGACCATATCTTAAGACCATGGACTATCTTTCTTCTTTGGGACCCTCCATGGAGAACCGTGGAAGTGGTCTTTGACTACAGAGCCGCAGTGTAATCTGCTGCAACCTCTCTATGCTTCCTCCTCTCTACGCTTCTAACTCAAGCCAGCTGAGGCCCAGCCAAGTGAGTCTCTGCGACCCAAGAGTCTCACCCCCGAAGATGTAGCTAGAGCTTCTCTCCCTCTCCAGCCATATGCCCCATCTCAGCCCTTCTGTTGCCTCTCGGGGTGCCTTAGAGCCCAAGGGCTGAAAGCCAGTCAGTTCCCAGCCATCTCCTGGCCTGGGGACCCCCAACTCAAGAGCTCTGGCCCCCGAGGGACCCCAGACTGTATTTCCTCCACCCCTGGGACAGTCTTGTGGCTTCTCACAGCTCGACATTTTCCCAGTGCCGGCATGGAGTAAACACAGTGCATCTGCCTCTCTGAGTAGTGGCTCTAGCCCCTTGGAGGCGCCAGATGTGGGACCCACAATTCAACCCACAGGACCCACACCCATGTGCACACTATAGCCCAACAACTGGTACCCAGCTGCCTCTCACAGGCCACTGCCCAACAGACAAGCACATGTATACATAAATAAATAATGATAAAGATATTTTTAATGCAAACTATATCCTAAGGATGAAGGTTTTCCCTTTATTTTGGTTTATCACCCTCAACCCCCACAACAGTCTCACATAACCCATGTGAAGTGGAAACTTAAGGGTTCTTTGGAAAGTCAGTTGTATTGAATGGTATTTTGCTGGGACAAACACGTGAAGGAGTGTTTTCCTGAAGTGGACACAAGTGAAATGATGTTCTGCTAAAGCAAGCATAGGAAAGGATAGGTGATGAAGGATTCTTGGCTGATGTCATGCATGTATTGGTCTGCCTTACATTGCGTAGTTGAGCTGTATTTGTCGTGACTCCATAGAGAAAAATTCATCAAGGAACTTCTTGAGAGGTTCCCGTGGATTCTGTGGACTCCGGCCAATTGGCAGAGTGATGTCAGCTGGGACAGACTCATGTGGAGTTTTGCTAAGTCTCACATGCTGAGGCAAGACATGTGGCAAAGCAAGACTTGGGGAGGACATGTGATGTCGGAGGGAGTATAAATAGGACTGAAGAGACAGTGATGAAGGCTTGGCTGGGCTTGCCTATTGAGCGAGCTATGCAATACTTGTTGGTCTCTCATCTTTGATGATCTTTGCTTCACTGAGGCACAACTGAGAACTTTTCCTGGTATCCATGGTGGTCCTGGTTCCTCCTGCTGACATGTGCTGATTCAGCTGAGGTCTGGCTGTCTCTGCTAGGTCATGCCACTGCTGTGATCCTGACTCTGCCAAACTGAACTGTTGGTATATCTGTGAAGTGTTTTCAAGTGGATCAAGCTGCTGATGCTGACTTGTAAACTGAACTGCTGATTTCTGACATCACAGATGGGATCTGCTTCAAAGAATCATTTCTAAATAGGTTCACTTCCCCTGTATCTTTTCTTTTATACCATCTCTGGTGAGTGAGAAGGGAGGTTAAAGCATTTAAGAACCATCATTAAAAGTAGGCTTTGAAAAACTAAAAGTTACACCCATGTCTGCTTCAAACTCCTTATGTAGACAAAGATGACCTTGAATTTCTGATGTCCTTGCCTCCACCTTCAAAGTGGGGAGTGGATCTTGGGGAGAGGGGACTTAAGGAGGAGCTGGAAGGAATGGAGGGAGGAAGAACTATGGTCTAGATTTATTGTATGAGAGAAGAATCTATTTCCAATAAAAAATAAATGAAAATTTTAAAAATAAAAAAAATCAATGTTTAGAGTCATTATGTACATTAAGAAATGAAAACAAAGTAACTTCCTAAATTAGTTTGACCAAAAGGAAACCCACATTTGAATATTCCGTGCCTTTCCCTATGTCTTCTGTCTCTATTTTGTGGTTACTGGACTGTCTGTTATGTGTGCCAGATCTGTGTGTTTATCTGAATCTGTGCCTGTCCCTAACAAAGGAATAAGTTATTTTACTAACTCCCAACTTACCCAGAATAGCACTCATGACCACAAACTAATGCTTTCAGCCTATATCTACATGTGGCCGTCAACATTTTTGGTGTATTTGTTGTATAAATTTGCTTTTCAACCTGCTAGCTGCTTCCAGCAAATGATTACAACACATATACATTCTAGGTCGGGGGCATAAAAGAGTATATAACTCAAGATGAAAGCTATGCATTAGCTTAGGTTGTAAAGGCTGATTGTATGGGGAAAATCCAAGCCATAGTGAGATTGGTTACATTGTTCTCTTAAAGACAGGTTAAATTTAAGCAGGCTTTGTGCACAATAGGACAGCAGGTTAAGTACACAGCCTTAAAATGGCCTCAAGGCATATTATTAACTTGGCTTCAAGATCTGGCAACAGTTCAGTCTTGTGGAGTTAAGAGAAATTGTCAGAAAAATGGATCACCTGACATTAAATTCTACTTTATTTGATAAAGCATTTTCTCGTTCTCACCAAAACCCATTTTTCTTTCTTTTCTTTTTCTTTTCAAGACTGGTTCCCCCCCCCCCCCCCCGTGTATCCATGGCTGTCCCAGAACTTGCTCGGTAGACCAGGCTGGCATCGAACTCATAGAGATCTGCCTGCCTCTGCCTCCTGAGTGCTGGGATTAAAGGTGTGTAACATCAGTGCCTGGCTCACCAAATCCCATTTCTGTTTGTTTTTACTATGCCAATATGCAGGCTGTCAGCCTGGCACATCTCAGCAGCCATCAGTCAGAACATGAAGGCCGGCTGCTGGCCTCGGCATGAAGGTCTTCTGTGACCTGGCCCCAGCTGCCTGTCCAGAATAACTCTCTGCTTTGTTCTCTCACCCTATATTCTGCTTCACACTGGACTTAATGTCATTGGAACCCTGTCCCCAGCTTGGCTGCTCTCTCTTCCAGGCCCACTTGCCACTCCAAACTCAGAAATGCAGTTCAGAAAGAACCTCGAAGGCACTAACAGTTGCTTTAGGTGGATTTCGTGGCTCTGTACAAGGGTCAAATGTGACAGGGCAGGCCTGCTAAGAAAGGTGAAGAGATTCAGGAGAGGAAGCAGGGAGTTTCAGTACCTCATGCTACACTGTGGAGCAAGTCTTTTGACAAGGAGTGCCTTTGGCATCTTATTTTTTGCTTTTTTTTTTTTCCTGCCTTTGACCTCTTTCATCCATTGATTCTTCTGGGTCTCAGCAAACAAAATCAGAAAGTCCAAGTCAGGCTCTGTGAATTCAATCATCCTTGCAGGAATGGAGATATTCTAGAGAGACATTTGTTCCTCTTCCTGTGACTATCAGAAATTGTGATTTCTCCAGGAATCTTATGCTGGGAGAGGGAAAAGACTGAAGCCCGGAGCCAGTCAAAGGAAGAGGAGATTGTCTTGAAGGCAGAGATTTCCCACGGTTCTGGCAACTTGTCAGACTGCCTTGCAGGAGAGACAAGAGGGAGCCAAGAGCATGCTGATGTCAGGATCACACCTTGGCCAGGGCTGCTTAGTTATTCATACCTCTGGCCTCTACTTAAGCCTCATGTCCTTGGCAAGACCAGGAAAGATAGACTTAAGGTCACGGAACCTCTTTATTTGACCCTCTTCCAATGTTGCTACATTGGATTGATCTTCTTTTTCAGGTTTCTGCTTTGTTTAATTGACCTATTGAAAATGTATGGCCCAGCCTAGCTTGTTGTGTTGTGGGAGATATTTAAAACGGTGGCATTCAATCTGGTTTTTCTTAATCAGCACCATATTCCTGACTAGCCTAGGCCTGCTGCCACGAGTGAGCAGCAGAGGTGCTGCTGAGGCTCAGGTGGCCAAAGACACAGGCCCTGCCACCCACAAGACACCAGCGTGGGAGATAGCTCTGCCAATCTTCCACACTGTCTCTACAAGGCTGGGCAGTGCCCAGATCATCCCGCCATCCATGCAGGCCCGGGAGGAAATGAGACTCTAATGCTTAAATATTAATCAAAGGCTTTATATGCTCAATAACAATATGCCCATACAATTAGAGGTGTTTCTCAATTAGCTAACCTAAATATAAGTTGTTACCCAGGACTGCTCACCTTACCTTTGTGGCTCTTTATCCTCCTACATCTCTGCCCTCCCCCTTGCCTCGCTCCTCCTTTTTCTTTTCCTCTTCCCCTCCTTACTCCTCCCACTTTAGCTCCTCCTACATTGTTGGGGTGCCAAAGCTCCGGCTCTGACCTTAATGACTCCAGTAATAAACCAAACAGGACATATATGGAAAACTAAAGTTAAGGAACCTTTTGTGTGTGTGTGTGTGTGTGTGTGTGTGTGTTTGTCTCAGGCTTGGCATTAAATCCCCATGTTAGTAGTTGTATGGTCCTTTTCATCATCTGCAAAAATAAATCAACTGGTGAAGCACTTGTCCTTGTTGGACCACCCACACTGAAATGCCCCCATCTTTCTCTATCCCTTTAGCCTGGTTGATATTTCTCATAGCTTGCATAACCATCTGCTGTTTGCACTTATTTAGTTAATTTAGATTTTGGTTGGGTTTCTCTGTAGCCTGGGTGGGCCTTGAACTCACTATGTAGCCCAACTTGACTTTGAACTTGTTACAGTTTTCTTGCTTCAGTGTACTGGCCAGTTTTTTGTGTCAACTTGACACAAGCTAGAGTCATCAGAGGGGAAAGAGTCTCAGTTGAGGAAATGCCTTCAGGAGATCCAGCTGTAAGACATTTCCTCAATTAGATTATTGAAGGGAGGGACCTTCAATAATTGTGGGTGGTGCCATCCCTGGGCTGGTGGTCCTGGGTTCTATAAGAAAGCAGGATGAACAAGTCAGTAAGCAACACCTCTCCATGGTGTCTGCATCAGTTCCTGTCTCCAGGTAGCTGCCCTGCTTGAGTTCCTGTCCTGACTTCCTTTGATGATAAACAGTGATACAGAAGTGTAAGCCAAATAAACCCCTTCCTCCCCAGCTTGCTTTTAGGTCATGGTGTTTTGTTGAAGCAATAGAAACCCTAACACATTCAGCATCTGGAGGGATTACATTACAGATGTGCACCACAAACACAGCTTCTGCTTGTTAGAAAAACAAAGTGGAAAGCTGAGAAAGGAGATTAATTCAATGTGGTAACGTTCTAGAGAAAGACAAAGATGTTCAATGATCCTAAGTCCACCCCTGTAAGACAGTGGTCACTCTTTAAGAAGCCAGTTCCTACGACTTGAAGAGATCATGCCTTTTCTAGCTGCACCTTCCTAGGACAGAGAATTAGGCTGTATTTGCGGTGGTCTAACAACAGTCCTTGTTAACCATCCTAACCAGGACCTGACTCCTCTGTATTTTTTTTTCCCTGAGGCAGGGTTTCTCTGTGTAGTCCTGGCTGTCCTGGAACTCACTCTGTAGACCAGGCTGGCCTCGAACTCAGAGATCCATCTGCCTCTGCCTCCTGAAGGCAGAAGGTTGTGAGCTGCTTGATTTTTATATTTAATAATGCTTCTTTATTGGCTAATTGGCCCACTAGCATATATGTTCATGAGATTATAATTTGAGTGTGTGTGTGTGTGTGTGTGTCAAGCTGAGGATGATGAAACACAGAGTCATGTTAAGTACATGTTCTGCCACCCATGATTTAGAAGTTTTATTTATTTTTAATTTTTGAGATAAGATTATACTATGTACCTGGGCTATTCTTGACCCATGATTTGGGGCTTTTATATCTTTATAATCCCTGTGCCTCAACTATTAAGAGCTCATTTGGTAAATATTTACTTATTTACACATTCAATGAATATCATTTTGTCACATTTTGTGTGTGTGTTCATGGTTGGGTACATGTGCATATACATGCACATGTATGTGATGGCCAGAGAGTCAACTTTGGGTGTCATTACCCAGGCACTGTCTACCTTTTGTTTTTGAGACAATGTCTCTCACTGGCCTGGAATTCACTCAAGTAAACTAGGCTTGCTGGCTGGTGAGGCCTAAGGATCAGCTTTGTATCTGCTTCCCAGGTGTTCAAGTTACAAGTGCACACCACCATACCTGATGATTTTTATATATAGGTTCTGGGGAAGGAAATGGGCTCTTCATTCTTGCAAAGCAAGTCCTTTACCAATTGAGTACGATTTCCAGGACCATTTTGTTGCCTTTTTTTTTTTTTGATATAGGTTCTCTTTCTGTACTCAAGGGTAGCCTAGAATGTACTATGTATTTCAGACAGGCTTTGAAATTGTGGCAACCCTCCTGCATCAGCCTTCCAAGTGCTGAGATTTCAGATATGAGACTCTGCAGTGGGCTCAATGAGTTTGTGTTGATTGAGTTTGAAGATGGGTGAATAGGAGATCATGAAAGGTATGCGCTACAGATAGAAGCATGCCAGCAACTCTCCTGCATGGCTCATGGTCTTGGTTAGACTTGGACTTGACATAAGGTCTGTTCTAGGGAGCTACTAAGCCCCTTTGCTCACTCTATTAGGTTCCTAAGGTTCCTATTTGTCATGACACATTATCAGTAAACTAGGCAGCATAACACAATGGAAATATTCTCTCATAGCTCTGGAGGCCAGAAGTTGAAAACCAAGGTGGTGGCAGGGCTGCACTCTCTCCTGAGCATTAAACTCCCAGAGCAGATGTTGCTCAGGCCACATTCATTTGCAGCCTTCTCCATCTCCATCCTCATAGCTGATTCTGGGATTCCCTTCTGCTACAGATAACCTGTCTATGAGTCTGTAAACAGATCCCATAGGTGCCCAGATTCCAGGAGAACAGCAGACATCATTTTTACACCCACAAGAATCCATATAGATCTGAGGTTGCCAGACTTCCTGGGGCATCAGAGGCCTACCCTTGGCGACATATTCTCGGAGTCACACATTCCTTCCTTGGAATCCCTCACCTGCTGCCCAGGAACTAGGGACAAACTGCCTGCAGACTCCTGTTGTAAAACCTTACCATTTCTTTGAAACCTTTAAGAAGGCACCTCCAACTTGCCTTGTAGGCATGAATTTTCCTGAGTCCACACAGTAAAGCTCCCCATAGTGTTAATGGCTCTTTTAATAAACTTCTTACTCCAAACAACAATTCATCTTAGCATCACTATTGAGCTCCCAATAGGGAACCAACCAAGATCTATCACTGGAGTCCTAGTGGAGGATCCATTCTTTGCTTCTTTCATCTTTCAGCTGCATCCCTCCAGTTTCTGCCTCCATCTATATGATAACTCTTCACCCCCATCCCAATAGCATTTAGGTCCCATCCAGAAAATTCAGGAGCGTCCAGTCATCTCAAACTTCAATAACTTCTGTAAACATACCTTTTATTTCTTAAAAATTTATGTTATGGGCCCGCAACAACTGGAGCAAGGGCTGTCCCTGAATCTGTTGCTTGCCTACCTGTGGATCCCATTCCCCTAACTGGATCACCATGTCTGGCTTCAGTGGAATAGGATGCACTTGGCCCTGCAGAGACTTGATGTGCCGGAGTGGGGGGGGTGATACCTAGGGGGGGCCTCCTCCTTTTCAGAGGAGCAGGAGAGTGGGGAATGGGTGAGGGTGTGTGTGATGGGGACTGGGAGGAGAGAAGAGGGGCTGTGACCCAGATGTAAAATGAATAAAAAAATAAATTAAAAAAGAGCAAAGAAATTTTATTTTATTATTTTATATGTATGGGTATTTTGCTTGCATCTATGTCTGTGCACCTGGT
>NW_021621347.1:37782-41268 GCF_004785775.1 Grammomys surdaster | reverse complement strand
TTTATGAGGATATGCCCCCACCCACCCTCCCACTCCCACCTCCCCACCCACGGTCTCCCCTACACTGGGGCGTCCAGCCTTCACTGGACCAAGGACTTCCTCTCCCACCTATACCTGACACTGTCATCTTCCCCCTACATATACAGCTAGAGCCATGGGTCCCTCCCTATGAGCTCCCAGGCTGGTGGTTTAGACCCTGAGAGCTCTGGTTAGTTGGTATTGTTGCTCTCCCCATGGAGCCACAAATCCTTTCAGCTCTTTCAGTCTTCACTCTAATTCCTCCATTGGGAACCCCATGATTAGTTCAATGGTTAGCTGTGAGCATCCGCCTCTGTATATGTCAGGCTCTGGCAAACCTCTTAGGAGACAGCTATATCAGGCTCCTGTCAGCATGCACTTCCTGGCATCCACATCAGTGTCTACCTTTGCTGACTGCACATGGGATGGATATCCAGGTGGGACAGTCTCCAGACAGCCCCCTCCTTCAGTTTCTGTCCCACGATTTGTCTCCATATTTGTTCCCATGAGTATTTTGTTATCCCTTCTAAGAAGGGCCAAAGTACTGTTTTTCAAATAAAGTATAATTCATGGTTTCTGGAAGTTAGGACCAAACAAGTTAGGGAGCCTATAAAAGCCAACTCGTTGATGACTGCTGTTTTTCACAACTCCTCTATGCTTACTACAGCTTATATTTTGAGAAATTGTAACTTAAGGAAGTGGGCTTGCAGAGAATAATGGGGCTGGGTATAGAGTAGAGTTTAGGAACGAACAATGTGAAAATTCAAATGAATCCTACAATTATTGGGCTAGCTGCAAAATGGGAGAGAGGGGGCTGGGTATAGACTAAGCTCTGCTAATTCTTTCTGTGTGTCAAGGACCGAGACCACCACATACAAAGACATGGAGAGGCAATTATGCCTGATGAAGAGTAATGACTACACTGTGCTTCTGGGCCATTCTGCCTTGGGTCGGCTGAGTTTGGTGGCTCTTGAGAGCTCTCCAGGTAATTGTCATGCACATGGAGAGCAGAAAATCCACTAGACAATAGCGGTCTAGGAATGACAATTTTGCAACAGCTGTTAATGCAGATTATCTTTAAGAGTAGTAACAAAGTTCATAGTGTTGACATCAATAATTAACCCTCTTGACCTTCTCAGTGAGCGAATAATTAAGTAAAATACCCAGAGCAGTGGCTGCTGACAAGAGAAGACGCTCAGCTGTAGGTGCAGCAACCAGCATACGCTTGCTGCCGGAGCAGACAGGAACTATAGAGAGGATGGATTCGAGACGATGTAAGCCATAACCAGAGGACAGAAGCCATTCTTAGTTTCTCCCCAGCTTGCCTGCAGCAGCACCCCAATTTGTAGAACAGATAATACAAAATCCAGGAAATACACATCTGTTTAGTTAGCTGGGAGAGTTACCAATACCGTGAGGTGTCTTCCTGGGAGACAGTGCCTCTTCTGGCCCCAAGGTAAGATCGAAAGACAGGGAAAGAAGCCCAGTGCCCTGGGGTTTAGTCTTCCCTCCCTGCTGACAGTCAGGCTTACCTATGAAGAGAATGTGTTTTCCTAAATATCTCAAACGAGGATGTTAAAAACAACAAATGAGAAGTGTATTTCAGTTCTATTTGATTCCAGATGTAGTAGGCTCATATGTTTGAATACTTGGTCCCTAGTTGGTAGACCTTCTTGGGAAGGATTAGGAGGTGTAGCCCTGTCAAAGGAGGTGTGTCACTGGGGGGTGAGATTTGAGGTTTCAAAACAGTCACCCTTCACAGCTCATTATTTCTGTCTCCTGCTGGCAGATAAAGATGTGAGCTCTCTTCTGTTCTTTGCTCCACCATCATGAACTCTAATCCCCTGAAACCGTAAACCCAATCAAATGTTTTCTTTTACAATTGGGAAGTTGGTACCTGGAGTGGGCTGTTACTGTGAAGAACCTAACTATGTTTTGTTTTTGTATTTTGGGGGTGGGGTGGGGTAGGATGGGGACTTTGTACTAAAAAAGTAGTTGAATGCTGTGAGCATAGCTTAACGGGCCATCATAGCTGGAGTTTGAAAGACAGCAGTGAAGAAAGACATGCAACTATGGAAGCCCAGCTCAAAAGGCTTCAAAGGGGAACAATATTAGCAACTGGGCTAGAGATCATTCCTGTAATATTTCGGCAAAAATATTCTGTTTTCTGTGCTTGTCCAAAAGGTTTTCCTGAGAGTAAAATGAAAAGTAATGACTTAATTTCTGTAGGAAAGGAGATTTCAAGACAGCCTAATATTGACTCTGTTTCACAGTTACTAATAATCTGTAACTTTAATGTTTTTAAAATCTATTTTTAACAATGACTCTTAAACGCTTTAACCTCCCTTGTAGCCCACCACCCACCAGAGACAGTGGAAAAGAAAGGATATGGGGGAAGTAGACCTGTTTATAAATGGTTCTTTGGAGCAACTCCCGTCTGTGTTGTCTGGAAATCAGCAGTTCAGTTCACAGGTTAGCAGTGGCAGCTCAATCCACTCACAAACACTTCACAGATACACCAGCAATCCAGTTTGGTACAGTCAGTATAGCAAATGAGAATCAGCAGTGGTGGCACTACCTAGCGGAGACAGCCAGGCCTCAGCCTTGGCACAAGTCAGCAGGAGGGACCAGGAGGGACACCGGAAGAAATTCTCGGTTGTGACTTTCTCAACAAAGCAAGATCAGCGAAGATTCAAGACCTTTTATACTCCCTCCAAACATCACGAGTCCTCTACAGGTCTTGCCTCAGTATGTGTCTTGTCTCACATGTCCTTTCACATACTTGCTTTAGCGGAACATCCTTTCTCCTGTGTCTGCTTCAAGCGAAACATTCCCTCCCAAGTCTGCCTTAGTCTTTCACCTGTGACCATTTCAGTGAAACATTCCTTCTCATGTTTGCCTTAACAAAACACCATCCAACAGAACTGACTTTTCAAAGCACTCTAAGTTTCCACTTCAGTAATCAGCTTTATGCAGGTCTACAATGAAAAAGTCCGAGTCAATAAAGAGCAAGGCAATAAGCAGCAGTTCTCTTTGGCCTCCATCTCGGTTCCTCTCTTGACTTCCCTGGAGGATGGACTACAAGCTTTAAGGTGAAGTAAACCTTTTCCTTCCACAGTTGATTTTAGTTACGGTGTTTTATCGCAGTATAAATAATCCTAAGACATTTACCTAGGACCAAAAGGTTTGTGACTTTGTTTTATCACATTAGCACTCTCCTCTCATGCCTAAATCTAAGCAATGCACCCCACAAACCATCTTGCAGTTTTATTTACATAAGCCACACATAGTGGCTTTGCTTTATCTTTAAATCTTGCAAAGTCTATTCTATCCTTTAAACAAGTTAGAAAGCCACGACATCACTGTAACGACTCCTAAGTGTGACTCTCTCCCGTTTTTCACATGTGTTACATTGTCTTAATCTCTCTCTCTCTCTCTCTCTCTCTCTCTCTCTCTCTCTCTCTCTCT
>NW_021621347.1:0-37772 GCF_004785775.1 Grammomys surdaster | reverse complement strand
TCTCTCTCTCTCTCTCTCTCTCTCTCTCTCTCTCTCTCTCTCTCTCTCTCTGTGTGTGTGTGTGTGTGTGTTTCCTGCCATTCTTCCCTCCTACACTTAAATCTAAAGTGTGTATTCACCCTCCTGGTAAAACTCACTGACTTTGCTTCCCCCTGGCTTACCCTGAACTTCTTTTCTGCCTTTTAGTCAAGGCTTAGTTTTGCCAAGTAGCAATCCCTAAGGGGGATGAGTTCATCCTTGGATTCATGGTAGCACTGACACTCTCCCCAGAACTGCTCTGTTGTGAAACTCAAAGTGCTCTTATCCCAAGCGCTGGCTGTCCTATAGTGCACAGCTTGTGTCCTGGAACCCTAACTATGGCTGGTGAGGGACTGAAGAAATGACAGAAACACAGACACAGTAAAGCTAGGATCCAGTAGTGAGGAGAAGCCATGGCACCCCAGAAAGTCAACATGTTTATTATGTACACTGAACAAGGAAGCAGGGTTTGGAGTAGACAGCTGAGTAGGAGGTACGCTTAGCTAATCTCAGTAGGTACAGTGTATAGAGGAGAAGGTTCAAGCTGTAAATATCTGGGAGGAGAAAACTATGGAGGACATTTTCCACACCTGAATATCAACGTTCACACTTGAGGAGCTAAGGGAGGCTTTGCTATTTTCCTGTGAGTCTGAGGACATGGCTGTGTCCGTGTCAATACACATTCACTCAGGGCTTCATTGGCTCCCTGTATCTCCACCTTTCTTATTTCTTAGATGTTCAGCATGGATCTTCACACTTATTCCGGGGGTGCTTTGCTGCAAATGTAACACCAGACTGTAATGATGATAAGAAGGAAGATCATGACAGCTGCTATGCCCAACAAAAACAGTGGGATATTTTAACAGTTGAAGGGACTGAAGCTGCAGATTTCATCAAGGACCATCTTTTGCAATATCAGTAGGAGAAACCAAGCCAGTCATAATCCTTCCACTTTTCTAGGAGGTGCTGACATAACTGGGTCACATCCACTTTATTATTGTGGGTCCAAGCACCCAGGAGGCAGGTCTTAATTACTTCCTAGTTACATTTGCTTTCATTATAGGAGCTGCTGCCACACATGAGTGGAACATATTAAGTCCTGTTTAAATTGTAGGGCTAGAACCTGCCCCCAATAGTTGGATGGAGCCCACTGGGACTCTGGATGGCTAGAAAAATGTCCCTCCCCCAAAAGTGAGGGAATCACTAGTATAAATAGGTGTCAAAGGGTGTGGCCAAGTCACTGAAGAAAGCATAGACCCAGCAGGCTTCTCCTCTGATCAGTAGTCTGACCTGTATGGATATAATTACCAGACAAATCAGAAACAGAGTCACTGGGCTACTTGAATCAGGTTGTTAAAAAAACAAACAAACTGGGTAACATTTCAAACCAGCTAGATTTTTTTCCCCTTTGGCTACCTGCGTCTTCACTATAGGCTACCTTCTCTCCTCCGGTACACTGCCACTCTCATGGTGCTGATACTGCAAGATAGGAACAACCATCTCCTTGCTGTGGAGGTTGCTATCACCTTCTCCCCCACGCTGAGCTTGCAGGCCTGGACTCTACCACCTGCCCTGTTGCTCAAATTTTTTTTTTTTTTTTTTTTTTTACCAAATATAGCACTTTGAAAGCAGTTAAACTGAAAGCAAAAATGGGAACATGCTTGGAGCCCTCGGCTGTGTGTCCACCCCTCAGTTTTTATCCCCTTTAAGTTTATTTCCAGTAGCCAAATTCATCACCCCGTTCTCTGGAAACAAGGGTAGGCCTCTCAGGAACTAATGAAGCTGGCATGCCCCTATGCCTAGATTCTCTTTGTTCCCCTAATCTCTAAGTACTAACATATAGCTGCAGTGTACTTGTCCAAAGGCTTTTATGCCTGACAAACTGAACTGTGTGCCCTCTATCCGTTTGTTCCTTCATCTTTATGTCTTAATGTTGTTTTCTCCTTTCCCTTTATTATCACACTTGTCACAGGAGCGGTCCCTTGTCTGACTGATCTAAGTTCCCTGTAGTCTGTGTCCACAGTCCTTGTCCCTGTTTGGGTTCCACTTTGCCATGTTCTGCACAGCTCTAGGGACTGACTTAACTGGGACACCTAGGGAATGAAGAATCACAGACACACAGAGAAAAGCTAGGCTTTTGAACGGAGAAGCCACAGCACCCCTGAAGCTCAGCATGTTTATTATATGCAGTTGAACAGAGAGTTGGGGTCACTACATACAGCTGAACCAGAACACAAGGTTATTTGCATATAGATAAACAAGGAAGCAGTTGATGGTATGTAGCCGGACCAAGAGGACAGGATTAGCTAATCTTCATAGCCAGTCTCTCTAGGGGGACAGTTGTCAGGTGATAAACATCTGGGAGGAGAAAGCTATGGTGGGTATATCCTATACATACTATGGACATCCACCACAGACCACAGAAAGGCTTGGCCGTCCCTCTGAATCCCACTAGGGGAAGAAGACTTTGACATACTCATGGATCTGAGGCATGACTGTGCCCAAGTCAACAATATAAATTTACTCAGGACTTTACTTGCTCCCTGCATTGGAGAAATTTTAATTCTTTAGGGTCTGTGTTACACTGGCTATACCTGGAGCCATTGATGTTCCATAAGATCAATCACCAACTGTACACCACAGGGCCAGAAGATGTGCAGAATTAGGGAACCTGCAAAGAGCTGACAAGAGTTCCTAGGAAAGAGACAAAGAGACAAAGAGAGCCGGGGGAGAATGCTGAGAACAGAACCCAGGAACTTCTATGTGTCAGGTAACTGCACTACCAGCCCAACTGCTATCTTGTTTCCTTTTATTTTTTTTTAAAGACAATCTCATTCTCTTTCATTTCTCATGCATTTCTGTGAGTTTAAAGGTGGCCTCAAACTCACAGAAATTCTCCTGCCTTGGGCTTCCAAGTATTGGGACTGAAGGCATGAGCTCCGGTGCCCAGCTTTTGGCATTCTTATTTTTGTTTTTTATTTGTTTGGTTGGTTTTTGAGATAGAATTTCACTCTGTAGTCCTGGCTCGTCTGGAACTAGATTTGTGGACCAGGCTGGCCTCGAATTCATAGAGTTCTCCCTGCATTGCCATCACACCTAGTTTTATGTGGTGCTAGTTAGGGATCAAGCTGCATGCTAGGTACTTTATAAGCTGGGCTACATTGTTAGCAGTGTGTGTGTGTGTGTGTGTGTGTGTGTGTGTGTGTGTGTTATAAGCAGGCATACATGCCTGCGTGTACTGGGGAATTGAGGCGCAGAGGAGGTTGTCAGGTGTCCTCTATCTGTTTCTGCATTATTCCTTTACGATCTGAAGCTAGGCTTATGGCCAGTAAGCCCCAGTGATGGTCCCATTCTCACCCCCACAGCACTGCCTTCACTCCCTAGAACTCACATAAAAAGCTTGGAGTGAAGCCATCATGTTTGCCAAGCAAGCACTCTTAACTGCTGAGTCAGTTTTTTCAGCCCTTGGTTTTTTTTTTTTTTTTTCTTTTTTGGAGCAGGCTGGATTCAAACACATGATCCATTTTAGCCTCCTAAATACTGCTGGGATTACGGGATTACGGACAATTCCCACAAACCAATCATGCCCCCCCCCACCCCACCCCGCCAGGTCCTCAGGTCTCTACTTCCCAAGTGGATAGCAGGCCTGTGCCACCAAACCCAGCTCTCCCCTGTTTTTGTTTAAGGAAAACAAACCCTTTGTCTTGCTCAGAGGTCAGCAGCTTCTGTTGTTTTGCCCCAGGAGAATTCAGCAAGCCCAGATGCAGCTACTGAGGCAAGAGGTGAGAGGGTGCAGAGGCTCTTCAAAAGCTTTCTCTCTGCTAGAGGTGACCTTTAGGATGGGCCAAATATAAAGCATTCACTGTCCACTTCAGGTTAAAGCTGAGTGCCCTGTGTCCTCACAAAGGACTCACTTAACCTTCTTGAGGTTACTGCTTCCAAAGGAGTAAAGACAGTCTTCCCCTATCCGTGCCTGGAACTTCAGAAACCACTCAGCCCCATGTGTACCATATTTTCCTCTACGTATATACCTGTGATGAAGTTAAATTTATAATTAGAGCGATTAAGCACAATAACTAGCAAAGAGAACAATTATACCAATGTACTGTAATAAAAGTTATGTGAATGTATTTTCTCTCAAATGAGCTTATTGTAATTTTCCACTAATTTAAGGAAGGACTTTAGACTATCTCTTTGGTATATCCAAACTTCCAACACCACGGCTCTATGCTTAGAGGCCAATGCTTAGCCTGGTCTAGTGCAGGTCAAATCTGTTACTCAAGAGCTCAAGGCAGGATGACTTCTGTGAGTCTGTGGCCAGCCTGGCTTCATGGTGAGTTCTGGGTCAGCCTGAGCTACAGAGAATTCACAGCAGCAGTAATAATAATAAAGGCCACCAACCCGATAGTTGGGCTGCTAACCACGGCGGCTACTGCCTGAGTAACTGGCTGAGCATACTGCATGGATTCACCTGTGAAGATGTGGTTCATGTGCTCAGGAAAGCAGGGTGGCATGGGATTTTTATCACACTACTCTGAAGGGACACAATTTTAAAAGTTTTTAATTAATCCCTAGTGTTGCAAGGAAAAAAGGACAGTATGAAACTTTTTAATTACTTTTGGAATTTTCATTTTTATATTGTCGGACCAAGTTTGGATACAGAAAACTGAAATCATAGAAAACAAACTAGGGATGATTATAGCCTTTCTGTTCTCCCCTGGATTGGAGCCAGGGTATTCCTAGCCACTGGCTTCCTAAGTATCTCAGCTGCCTAGGAACGTAAGGCAGGCAGACTTTTCTAATCCCTTTTAAATATTTTATTATTTTATGTGCATGAGTATTTCACCCATATATGTGTGTGTGTGTGCCACATGCATGCTTGGTTCCTGCAGATGTGGAAGAGGGTATTGGATCCCCTGGGGCTAGAGTTACAGGTAGTATGAGTTGCCACATGGGGTGTGAGGAATTGAACCCTGGTCCTCTGGAAAAGCAGCCAGTGCTCTTAATCAGAGCCAAGTCTCCAGCTCTGTTTTATTTCTTAATTTTTGATTGTCAGAAAAATGAATGATATAAAACCTACTATAGTAAAGACTTCTTAAATTCATAGACGCACTTTGTGATATCAATGTATTCTGTCCATGTAGAATATTGTGCTTACCAGTCAGGCAGTGGTGGTGTATGCCTCTAATCCCAGAATTCTGGAGGAAGGGGCAGGCAAATCTCTGAGTTTGAGGCTGGCCTGGTCTACAGAGTGAGATCCAGGACATCCAGGGTGACACAGAGAAACCCTATCTCAAAAACCAACCAACAAACAACAAAATAAAAACAAAACAAAAGAATATTGCACTTATATCGAAATCCCAAATTAAACCATTTCAGTATATCTTGGAAATGACATGGGATGACTGTTGTGTTTTATAAAAAGAAAGAGAAGGGATATGTTTGGTGGATGTGTAGTCAGGTGTGAGGGAAGGGGTGTCTCCGCAGGCCCATGCTGAGGCGTCCCTTCCCCATGAGGGACCGGGCATATTATGGTACAGTATAGAATAGAGTTTATTCAGGGCATGGGGAGGGGAGTTGAGAGGGTAGTAGAGGCAGAGAAAGGCAGAGAGGGGAGGCAGAGGGGTAGAGAAGTAGAGGCCGGCCTTGAGCACATGGCGAGAGATGGGGGAGGGGTGGGGAGAGAGGGTAAGGAGCAAGAAGGCAAGAGCAAGAGAGAGAGGAGGGGGCAAGCAGCCCCTTTTATAGTGAGTCAAGCATACCTGGCTGTTGCCAGGTAACTGTGGGGCGGAGCCAAGACAAAATGCCAACAATGACAGGTTCAGAGCTACTTTTGTAAGGATATAAAAATTCATAGAGAAGCTTGAGACCCCCTCATCTGAATTAAGGTTGGCAGGTTCACAGGCCTAGGTTCCAGGAACTAGCTGGCCACCCTAAGAAAGAATTAGCCAGGGGGCAAGTCAGCCAGGTCGTTCAGACAAAGAATGGCAGAACTAGTAATACAGGTTGACCAAGCCACCCTGGGAAGTGACTGACCACGAGGTAAATGACTAGGCTAAGGTCACATTCCCAAAAAGAATGTATACAGGATGTTACTCACTCTCTACTCTGGTCTGTGACTAGTTGAATAATGGAAACTTTCTGTGTACAGGATGTTTCCCACTCCCCACCCTTGTTTACGATGTGGATTGGAATTTCCTGCTATTCCTTCTTGGTTTCCCCTTTCACCCCCTGGTTTGCGGTTTTCTCCTTTAAATATCCCTTGTGCCCGAGCCTGGGGGTCGAAACTCCTGCCCTTGTTTGGGCTACGAGTTTCTACCTCAGCGCTGATTATTTGAAATATACCTCTTGCTGATTGCAACAAGAATCGGTGTCTCGTGGTCTTTGGGTGGACATAATCTCTCATGGGTTGAGTGGGGGGTCTCCCCTCTCAGGGGGGCCTTACACTTTCTCCAAACTTTAAAACTCTTGATTATTTGGAATAATTTTAAATATCAGGAAGACTACACTATTAAATTTTACCCCTTATTCTTGGCTACCATTGTGAAACAGGACAAAGAATGAAAACAGGCTCAGTGGCGGGTTAGTACGTTCTCACTGCTGCGAAGCCATAATCAGTATCCATTGTCAGAACACTCACCTTGTGAAACTGAAATTCTGCATTCAGTGAATACTAATTCTTGACACTGGGCACGGTGACTCATGCTTGTAATCTCAACACTGAGGAAGGAGGTTGGAGCAGGAGCATGAATTTAAGAACAACCTGTGTTACAGAGACTTCCAAGCCAGCCTTTGCTTGAAAGCCTGTCTCAAAAACCAAATCAAACCAAACCACCACCACCACCACCACCACCAACAACAACAACAAACAACCCAGGTATGGGGTATGGTAGTGGTACATGCTTATAACAGAGGAAGGATCAGGAATTCAATGCCAGCCTTGATTATATAATGAGTTCTAGCCCAACCTGAGCCACATGAAACCCATTTCAAAAACAAAAACAAAATCAAGCCAACAAAAACAGGAGCCGAGGATGTGGTTCAGTCAGTAGCGTGCTTGTGTAGCATGTACAAAGCCCTGGGTTTGATCCGTAGTCATCTAAATCAGGCACAGTGCTACATGCCTGGAAGGCTAGCTCTTGGAAGGAGGAGGACCAGGAAGAAGTTCAAGGACATCCTCACTTGTACAGTGAGTTACGGACCAACCCTTGGCTATGTCCTATTTCAAAAACAGAACACTGTCACAGTCTTTCACATTTCTGGCCTCTGACAACCACCGTTCAGCTTTCTGTCTATGAATTTGACTGTTCTGGGTATTCTTTCTCTGCAGGGCTGAAGATTGTACTTACCGCTTCCAACATTGAAGGCTGGTGTTCTACCACTAAACTTCAGCCCCAGGCCTCTGGGTACTTCTCACATGTGAAAACTGTCCGTTTTCATCTGCTTTATTTCACTTGACAGCATGTCCTTCGTTCTCATTTATGCTGCAGCACATAGCAAAATTTCCTTTCATTTTAAGGCTTAATAATGTTCTCTTGTGTGGATATGCACTTTTTTTGTGTGTTTGTTTTTTCAGGGTATGCTAGGGGCAATGGCTTTACCACTGAGCTACATCCCCAGAAATATTTTCACTTTTATTTATCTATTTATTCTTCAATGGGCGTTTAGGCTGCTTTCAGATTTTGGCTATTAGAATAATCCTGGTGCCAAGAAGATAACTTGGTGGTTAAGGGGACTTGCTGCTCTTCTAGACGACTGAAATTTGGTTTCTAGGACCCACGTTGCACAGTTCACAATTGCTTCAGGTCCAGGGAATTTAAACACACATGCTATACATTTATATAGACACAGAAATAAAAATAAAAACAAAATCCTTTTTTTTTAAAGGAATGCTGGGGCTAGCGGTATAGCTCAGTGGTATATAGCACTTGCCTAGGACATATTAGGCTATGGGTTTAATCTTCAGCACCGGCCAGATGTGATAGTACATCTGCAATCCCATCACTCAAGATGTTGAGGCAAGCACTGTGAATTTAAGGCCAGCCCAGGATACCCAGCAACACTCTGTCTCCAAACAACAGCAAGGGGCTGGAAAGTTGGCTCACCTGTTAAGAGCATTTGCTGCTTTGCAGAGGATCCAAACTCAGTTCCAAGCACCCAGGACAGGTGGCTCACAACTGCCTGTAACTCTAGCTCCAGGGGATCTGATGTCCCCTTCTGGCCTCCTCACACATACACATAAAAAATTATAACAAAAGAAGCCAGGTGTGGTGGCACATACCTTCAATCCCAGCAGGCGAAATCTCTGTGAGTTCAAGGTCAGCCTGTTCTACATAGTGATCTCCCGGACAGCCAGGACTACATAGGAAAGACCGACCCTGTCTCAAACAAAACAACAAAACAAAACATACCACACAAACCCACACACACTTGAGACATGGTGGCTCACAGTTGTATTCCAGCACTCGGAGGGCTGAGGCATGATTTTAAGCTCAACCTGTCTCAGAATAAACATCTGCCCCCAAATCCTCAGTACTAGAAATAGAGAAACACTGCTGTGAGGAACAAGCAGGGATTGTTTCTCCAGAGAGACAAGATAGAGTGGAAAGGATGGTGCAGCAAAGTAGACACTGTGTACTTCACATAGCTCCTGCTCGTGGGTTGGGTGACATGGCCTCCAAAGATACACTTGCCCCACTCTCTTATAGCCCTGCTTGCCCTGGGAGCCGACTCTCAGGAGCCCTAGGAAGCTGGCCCTGATTAGAAGCAGGCCGGGGTTTTTCTGCTCAGATGCCATTTGTATCCATTTCTCACTGAGTTGAGAAGCAGAAGGAAAATGATGGGGGCTCCATCTCTCTTAGTCTGTGTTCTGCTTTCTGGAGCTTTCAGAGATGAGGACTAAACCCATGGCCTTGTGCTTGCTAGGCAAGTGCTCTACTATGGAGCTAAACTCTAACCCTATGACAAGCTTATTTTTCTAGAAGCATCTTCACTACAGCCTCCAGAAGGAGAGGCAACTCCTACTTGGAATTTTCTGTGCTGGCTTCTTACAAGCTGTCTTGTTCTCATTCCTGTATCCCTTCCAGATGACAGGCAGAAAGCAAGGACTTTACTAAGATTAGCATGCCCGTTGGAAAAGTCCTTCACAGCTAGGTGTAGTGGTGCACACCATTTAATCCCAGCACTTAGGAGACAGAGGCAGGTGCATTTCAGTGAGTTTGAGGCCAGCCTGGTCTATAGTGAGTTTCAGGACAGCTAGACCTTCATAGTAAGACCCTGTCTCCAAAATTAAATTTTTAAAAATTATAAAAGAAAAAGAGAAGCCCTTCACATCTGAGTGGATGAGAGAGGTTCCAAAGGTTACGCTAGTCTCCTGGTCCACCTTTCTGAAGTTCCAGTCCCTCCAAAAAGCACAAAAGTTAGAGGCACTGGAATTCCTTCAGGACTGGCATCTTCAGCTACAAGACAAACTCTAGTTGGTATATAGGGTATCTTACAAGCCAGGTGGTACAGATCACCATGAGGTGCATGGGAAGGAGTGGGAGGACTGAGTTTCCCTCCTCCAAGACTACTTGTGAGTGCCCCATCTGGAGCCCAAAAGGAGCAGACTATCCCAAGAACATGACACCCTGCAGAGAGGCTAAGCAGAGGGTACCTACACAGCTGCAGTCAGATTGATGCAAGAAGCTCTCATGTGCTGGCTCGTGGTAGGATGACTGTAGGTAATAATATGTACTTCAAAGCCAGAAGAGGGAATCTTGCAAGTTTCTGCAATAAAGATATGATAATGTTTAGGAAATAAGTGCACTTAGCCTGATTTAAACAGCATTATACATGGAAGTATTCCGTAGTTCTATGTGTTGAGCGTGTTGATACTTGTATTTAATCACAGAACTCAGGAGGTTAGAGACAGGATGACCATGACTTCAAGGTTAGCCTTGGCTATGTATTGAGTTCAGTGCTAACCTAGGCTTCATGAAACTTTGAAAGAAAGTGCTCCTATGCAGACCCAGGCTAGTAGTTGTGGCAAACTGTAGGTGGTCCACCTTAGCCTTGGCTTGCTCTCCATTATCATTAGAAGTGCCTGTCTGCTGGGGAATGTAGCTCGTCAGTACTTGTTCAGGAGGCATGAAGCCCTAGGTTCAATCCTGGGTATGGGCACAAAACCAACCAACCAACAAACAAAAACCAAACACCCCCATACAGAAACACAAACCAAGCTAATGAGCCAAGTAAATAGCTAAACAACAAAACCCCTGCCCCTCTCCTAACGTGGAGGTTGTAAATTCCAGCTGTTCACTTCACCCGGCTTTCTTGTGGGTAAGAGGAGCCGTGTGTAATGACTGAGCTCTGGAAAATGAGACTGGAGGAGAAAAGAGGTGGAGGTAGTCATGGAAACGATTCCATGTTTCAAAAAGAGAAATGGAGCTGGGGAGTTAGTTGGTAAAGAGCTTACTTACCATGCAAGCATGAAGACCTGAGCCCAGTTTCCAGAGCCTACATGAAAACACCAGGCTTAGTGGAGTAGTCAGGTCCCTGAGGTGGGCTGACCAGCTAGCCTAGTCAGGCAATGAGCTCCAGGTCCGAGTGCAGAGATCATGTCCCAAAAGAATGCAACCAGCTTCTGAGGAGCAGTGAGGCTGACCACACCTCCACGTACACTTACAGGCAATCTCTGTCTCTCTGTCTCTGTCTCTGTCTCTGTCTCTGTCTCTCTCTCTCTCTCTCTCTCCCTCTCTCTCTCTCTCTCTCTCTCTTTCTGTAAAGAAATAATAGAATCTCTTCTAGAATCTCTTCCTTTTGGGGGTCTATTTATTTTATGTATATGCCTTTTTTAATTAATGAATTGTATTGTATATGTATGAGTTCTTCAGTCAAATGCATGTCTGTGTAGCAGATGCATGCCCGGTGTCCATGCAAGTCAGAAGAGGGTATCAGATTCCCCTTAACTGGAGTTTCAGATGGCTGTAAACCACCATGTGCATGCCAGGAACAGAAATGGAGTCCTGTGCAAGAGCAACAAGTGCTGTTAATAGTTGAACCATCTCTCTAGACCCCCCCCCTCCCAATACAATTTTTTTTAAAAAGTTAGACTGCAGCCAGCTCTGGTGGAACATGCCTGTAATCCTAGCAGAGGGGGGAGGGTCAAGAGTTCAAGGCCATCCTGAGCTACATATTTTTAAGACCATCTTGGGCTGTCTATGAGTCCTGTCTCAGATCAGCAATAGAAAAAAAAATTATGGCCAACACAGCTGTTTCCTTTTTAAATTTTTTTTACAGTATTATAATTTGAATAGGTGCCAAATGTCCTGTTCACAGCTGTTTCCTGATGTTATAGTTTTTTTTAAAAAGGGGGAAGTATATCTCCATACACCACAAATTTATTTAAATCATGTTCTTTTTATTTTATTTTTTTAAAAATTTGGATGCCAAAGAACTTTCTGCTGAGTGTCTATGGCACTCTACATACAACTAGGCATATTTATGCATAGGTGAAAGGGAAGGATCCACTTACTGGCATATGGCATGATCCCAATCAGGTATTTAATATGGGGAAGAGGAATGTTTGTGTTTTTTCTGCAGGATGCTGAAGGAGCATGGTGGTTGCCAGAGCGATGGGTGAGACATGCTGATGCTGAGACAAAGAATGATGCTGACCTGTGAGCTTGCTGAGTGGCCTGACAATGGTGACTGGGAAGCTGTATTGGACATAAGTTCCCGACCCACCATTGCTTACCTATACCCAAAATGGGACAAGCTGCCTTGCCTCAAGTTTTTAGATCTTGTGGAATAGAGAATCAAAAAGAGAAGTTATAGTGACTCTTGTATTTTTCTTAAATGTGACCAGTTATTCAGACTCAATCGTGGACTGGTCTAGAAATCAATCCAATATTGGGAATAACAGTCTTCATTTGGAAGTCTGGTTCTGGACATTTTCAGAGACATATTTGGAAGTTAGCTGCAGTTCTCTATATTTGTTTTAATTATCCCACTCAACAGCTGATTAGCTCAGGCTTGTAGCTGCCATAGACTTAAGCCTAGTTCTCCTTCTTGTATTTTCCCCTTTCCCCCCCCATACTGTGCTAAAATAAAGCTTGTTTGCTCCAGGGATGAATACATCCTGGCGAAGAGAAGAGAAGAGAGTATGCAGGTTACTGGGACATGTTTCCTACTAGTACTCCCAAAGAACCTCTTAGTTTGTTTAAAGAGATGAACTAGAAGCAGCCAGCCTCCCAACCAACTGGCAGATTCCCTTAGCTTCTGGCCAAAACAGTAATGAAAGTGTGTGTGTGTGTGTGTGTGTGTGTGTGTGTGTGTGTGTGTGTGTAAGATAAGTGGCTTAGCAGAAATTTATGAACAACAATGACAGTTGATCACCAGATGTGCCTCCGCCCTGTGTGTACTCCCTCCCACACGCCAGGCTCCATGGAAGATTCAGAGACCCACGCTTGACATCAGAAAGGCAGGAATGACTCAGGCTGAACTTCCCCACACTTCACTGAGATAGGGTACAGGACAGAAATTAAAGTGATTGAAAAACCTAGTGTGCTAGTTTTATGTCATCTTGACACAAGCTAAAGCCATCTGAAAGGAGGGAGCCTCAATTGAGAAAATGCCTCCCTAAGATCTGGCTATAGGGAAGCCTGTGGGACATTTTCTTAGTGACTAATGGGGGAGGGCCCAGCTCATTGTGAGTGGTACTATTCCTATGCTGGTGGTCATGGGTTCTATAAGGAAGCAGGCTGAGCAAGCGACAATGAAATAAGCCAGTAAGCAGCACCCATCCATGGCCTCTGCATCAGCTCCTGCCTCCAGGTTCCTGCCCTGTTTGAGTTCCTGTCCTGACTTCTTTTGATAATGAACCGTGATGTGGGAAGAGTAGACCAAATATGCTCTCTCCTCCCCAAGATACTTTCATCATGGTATTTCAGTGCAGCAATAGAAACCCTAACTAAGACACCTGGACAGACGAGGGTGTTGGATCCTCTGGAGTGGGACTTACTGGAGTTGGGAGTCACCTGACTCCAGTACTGGTCTTCTGGGAGCTCTCTGACTTCCACACACTTACCATGTACAACTTACCATGCACACAATGTGTGCATGTGTGTGTGTGTTTGTGTGTCTGTGTGTGTGCGTGAAGGCTTTTGTTTGTTTTTTTTGAGAAAGAACTTAGGTGGGTAGGGATGGGGAGAGGATCTAGAAAGACTTGGGGGAGGGGAAGAATATAATCAAAATTTATTTACATTTAAAAAATTGTTTTATGTAAAAAGAAAAATAAAAGGACAGCTTTATCAGGGCCTGGTGAAGCAGGCTATCATCCCAGATGTTTCGGGCTGAGGCAAGAGGAACACATATTCAAGGCCTTTGTGGGCAATTTAGTAAGATACTTATTTTCAAAATAAAGAGGGCTGGGACTGGGTGTGGTGATGTACACCTTTAACCCCAGTACTTGGAAGGCAGAGGCAGGCAGATTTGTGAATTCTAGGCCAGCTATATTACATGGGGAGATCTTGCTCTCTCCCCGCAAGAGTAAAAAGAAAAAGTAAAAAAAAAAATTTTTTAAAACAGAAAGGAAAGGAGGGCTGGAGCTGTGGATGTAGGTGAGTGGTAGAACACTGACCAGCATCCCACAGGCCCGGTTCTTCATCCCTAGCACTGCAAACCAAACCAAAACATGTTTAGTCAGGTGTTGTGGTGCATGCCTGTAATTCTGATTACTCAGGAGGTTGAGGGTGGTGGGTCACGAGTTCAAGGTTCCCCCAGGCTACAAAACATGACCCTGTTTCCAAAAACAAAAGTACAACTTTTATAAACATCACACAGGGTTTTCAGAGCGACTAGGCAGTCTCTAGGAAACAGGTGCACCTGCTGTGACTCAGCCCCTGCACAGATGCAAGTGCCTGGAAGCAAAACACTTCTATCCTTAGAAGCCTTGCTCCTTTCTAGCCTTTCTTGCGGGACCCTCACAAACCCCATTGGGTAACCTCTCTTACCTGAGGTTCCTGTTCCCCATCCTGGCTAGCTAGGGAAAGATTGCTTACAACACGGGTCCGGTTATATCACATCCCAGGTCACAACTCTCCTGTATTTTTCAATGTCCTCTGGTGACAGAGCTCCTCTTTGCAAACATGTTCTTTGTTCACCAAATGGATCGGTAGGCCCATCCAGTTGCCTCTGAGTCTGCTGTTCCCCTCTGCTTAAGGTCTAACTGCTAGGAATCTCTTCCTTTCAGAAACTGGCCTCAAACCCCACAGTACAGTAGTAGTTGGTAATCTTTGAGCTTCTCTAAAACAGCATGTACCAGGATAGAATAGAAATTGGCACATCGCCCTGTAAGTTTCTTACTGAATCACTTGAAGCTTATGGCTGGCGTCTCCCCAGAGTCTGTGGGAAGCTGTGACACTTGAAGTGAAAGTGCTCTATGAATCACCTTGCTGCATAACAGTCCCCAAAGGACCACTTTAGTTAAAAATGACATGAAAATGTTAAGTTCTGACAGACATGGTGCCGGCCGCCAAGAATTCCAGTAATCTAGAAACAGAAATTAGAGGCCAACAAGTTTGAGGCCAGCCTGGGCTACATAGCAAGAGTTTTCATTAAAAAAAAATTAAGTCCCATGCCAGGCAGTGGTGACTCTAATCTTAAATGCCAGCACTTGGGAGGCAGAGGCAGGCAGATCTCTCAGTTCGAGGCCAACCTAGTCTACAGAATAAGTTCCAGGATAGCCAGGGCTACACAGAAAAACCCTGTCTCAAAAAAAAAAAAACCAACCCATAAACAAACAAATATTAAAAAATTAAGTCCCTAATTTAGGAACTTAACTCATATAGATTAAATCTTTCTATTCTCTTGCCAATGTAAATTCAAACTAATTTCATGTTTAATCACCTGCAGGGCACTGTCCTCTCGGCTTGTAGTGCTTCCACCCTGTTGCTATTAGTTTCCTCAGAGATTGCAAAACACAGGCAGGCAAGCCCAGGAGCTTCTTCACACACTCCTCTCCAAACAGGGCACCTACCTAGCAACAGTGGCATCCACTCGGCACCACCTGTATCTGCCTACACGGATTCTGGTCTCCAAACAATAATATAGATTTCTCCACTCCTAGTAACAGTCAGACTTAGACAGCTTCTGCTCAGGTGTATTTCTGTTGTAGACAGGTACAGGAAGAGAAGGGCTAATCTGGCCGGCCTGAACTGGTTTAAGGTGGAAGTATGGTTTTCAAGTGAGATTTTAGAGGGACTATGTATGTTATGCTTCTACACAAGTGGCATACATGTTATTAAGATTAGGCACATTAGGAGAAAGGACATGCACAGCATGAAAAATGAATTATGTTGTAATCTATCGATTACAATGGAGAACTACCCAAAACATCTCCCTTAGTAACCATCTCTTTCTCTTGAGCTCCATAAAAGGATGTATCAAACAATAATCGGGGCCACTGAATATTCTGTCATGTGGCCCACAGTCAATCTTGACAGTGCATTTCTCTCTAATAAAGCTATCTGCTTCTTTTGCATATGTATGTGAAGCCTTATTTTCAGTATTTTGGATAAGAGGACAAGAACTTGGGAATACTTAGTCCTAGACCCTAACCACTGGTAACAGTACCATGTTCCTTCTGTGACACTGTCAACTGGATATTCGATGCACAGATCTGGGTTCAAATCTCCAGTCCGGCACTTCGTAGCTTTGTGATATTTGGGCACTTAGACTATCTTGTTTAAAGATATGCAATGAGGATCATATGAAGCCTAACTGTCCCTTTCTATTTCAGTAACTTCCATTTTGACTCTTTCATCTTACACCTTTAATTGACTCCAGGGTAGTATGACCTGTACTAAACCATAGTTTCATTTTCAAGATTTTGTATGTAGAACCCTTCTTTTCTGAGCATAACCCTGGCTAGTTCATTCACTTCTCTTCAGTCCATCAAATTTACCCTGTCTTCTGTTTCACTTTCAAGCCATCCTTGTTACCCCTGACCTTCTTGTCTCCACCCCCTCTCTGCCAAGTCAGGATCCCAGGCCAGCTTTGTCAAGGTGTACTGGGTCACCTGGCATTCCTCCATATTTTTCTTTGCATGCTCTCCAGGCCTGGAGGGCCCCTTTCTGTCTTGCCTTGCAAATTTGTGGAAGAAAAAGTTGTTTCCTCCTATAGGGTCACCTTTATCATCAGAGAAGCTCCCTGACTCTCTCCTCAGCCTCCCTCCTGCTGCTGTGGCTGAGAAGTCACCTTTTCCCTCACCAACACACTCAATAACTGTCACCCTAGCTCACCACCCCCAGTGCTGTTCCAGGCTTGCTTCAGAGACCATCCATCTTTTGTCTTGGGCACTTTCCCCATCTTCTCTTCAGCGTTGAATGCACTCAGAGCGCCTTCTTTCTCAGCTCTCCATTCCGGCTAACATTCTATGGCTGACTCGTCTTTCCTTTAACTTCAAAGCATAGTCTCTATGGCTTCTTGACCTACTTAATCCCTGCTCACATCATCTCCTTCTTGTGGTTTTGAAAAAGGGTCTATTTGCGCTGTACTTCAAACAGCCCTGTACTTCAAATGATTCTCTTGCCTCCACCTCCGAAGTGCTGGGATTAAGACATGCGTCACCACAGTATTTTTCTATTACATTTTTTTTTTTAGGCCAGCAAAATTGCTCAGCAAGTTAAAGGCACCCACCTCTAAAGCTGACAACCAATCACATTCACTTCTTCTACTACTGTCAGCTTCCTTCCCCACCCTTGGCCTTTGTCTATCCTTTCCTCTCTCTCTAGCATTTTCCCTTCGAGTTTTCTGTCCTTTACCCCCTTCCTTCTGTGAGAAAAAACAACCCCTGGAACTCCTGCTGCCTCAGCTTCCACGTCTGGAGATTACAGATGTGGACCACTAACCCAGCTCACTCTACTTTTGTTTTGTTTTTAGATTTTGAACCCAGGGACTCAAGCATGCCGGGCAAGAGCTCTACCAACTGTCTGTGTCCCCACTCCATGCTGTCTGCAGCTTGGATTTGAACCTCCCCAATGGCAGAGTCACAAATGGTTTTTCATGTGTATACTGATCAATTTTCCTGCTTAGCCCCCTATGTCGCTGAGATTACAGCTGAGATTCAGTTGCCATCACAACTTGCTTTTAAAAAATGTATTAGTCTTAATAATAATAATACTAAAAAAATGCCTTCCAGGTAAGTATCTGAAAAATATTTTTTCTCTATTTGTAGGGTGTTTCTTTACTTTGTTGTTTCTTTTGCTGTGCAGAAGCATGTCAGTGTGTCAAATAGCCCAGGTTTGCCTCAAACTCACTAGGTAGCTGAGGCTGGCCTTGAATTGATCCTTCTGCCTCACTCCCAAGTGCTGAGATTATAAGTGTATGTCACCACACCAGGCCCTGTAGAGTATGTGCATGCACATACACAATTTTAAAGATAGGATCTATCTGTTTGATGCATCCCTTACTGGCCTCCAATATACAATGTAGCTGAGAAGGACCTTGAGCCTCCTGCCTCTACTTCCTGAATACTAGGTATGAGCTGCTATGCCTGTTTCATTCAGATCATACCCTGTCTTCCTGCATTCTAGGCACTCTACCCACTGAGCTATACCACCAGCTTGTCTGTAGTATATTTAAATCAAGTATTATGACACCTCCTGTATTGCTAATTTAGTCTAGGATTGCTTTGGCAAGTCTTTTATTTTCATAGTAATTATCCTGATTTTCTACACAAGGGATAAACATGTGCTTCCTTGCTCACTGTCACACAGCTAGCACATGGTAGCATCAGATTCTGTTATGCAAGTACAGACACGTGCTACATAGCAGCGTTTTGATCAACCCTGGACCTCCTGTATGATGCTCTTCCCATTAGAGTACAATGCCTAATGATCCTGGTTTGTGGAGGTGATTGCTCTGATGATTGCACAATGTCCAAATTGCCTAATGACACGTGCCGCACAGTGTCCAAATTGCCTAATGACACGTGCCTCACAATGGAGCCTGCTCACAAGGCAATACCATGACCGTACTGGAAAATACAGTCATAATAATAAATATGCTGCACAATTCTGAGCAGAAGAAAGAAAATGGATTTGTATACACAGTGTAATCACAGCTATGTAAAAGAAAGGCCAAAAGCTCAAGGAGTCTGAAGAATCTCTGGGGATGTACCGCAGTAAAACGTGAATGCCGGTGATTTCTGGAGCCCAGCAGGTTCAACAGTTCTAAATCTTTTTGAGTTACAGGGCTTATGATTAGTTTGCTGGGATGGCATAATAAAATACCACAGGCTGGGTGACTTAAACAACAGAAATTAATTTTCTCACAATGACCAAGCACATTTGGGTCCTGGTGAAGGCCTACTTCTTGGCTCATGGATGGTTATCTCCTCCCTCCCACCCCAAGAGACTGTTCTTGAACTCTGGATCCTCTTGGTACCAGCCAGTGCAACCTGGTAGTCCTACTTATGCCAGTTCTATTGGATCAGGTCTCTGCCCTTGTAAACTACTGTTCTAAAAGCTCTGTCTCCACGTTAGAAGCTAGAGCTGTCATAGCTCAATTTTGGAGACACACTTTGATTATAAAGGAAGTCCTTGAGATGCACCCGACAGCTCTGCACTGTCCCCAGGAGACTCCTGCATCACCTCTTACACCTCTACAGATTTTCAGGAAGTTCACAGCCCCCAACTTGAGAGCCACCGCCTTAGGCCATCTTCCTCTTTTCACAGATGCGGAAACAAAGGTTCTGAAAGGGGAAATGAGCTGCAGCAGGTCAAAAAGGAAGCAGCTTTCCTGATTCTTCTTCCTGTAGTCGCTTCCCTCACCCCATCATCTGTTAGGACTGCCAAGAGCTTTTAGAACAAGTGTCCCAGCATACTGCAAATCCTAGACAGGGGGAAAACCAGGTGGCTGTTTCTTTACCTGGGACAGTCCCCAGGGAAAACAAGGTGACAGCTAGTGGACAGCACCAATTTTGCTGTTGGTCAGCACAGGGCTTGAATGTGAGTGGATAAAGTGGCTTCTTTGCACCAAAGTTTCACTCACACTGAAGCTCTACTGTTTGGACATGGAGCCACATGCTCTTACATGTGCCTCTGGCTCTTACACTCCGAATTTGCACACTACTCAGAAGCTGGCCAATTCAATCCCGCCCCCACTGTGTTTTAAGCTCTAATAGTCTATGCTTCCATGATTCTAGAACAGGAGTCATGGAGGAAAAACAAATCATTTGATGTGTTTGGGACCTAGAATTTGGGAGGAAATACTTTTTTTTTTCCAAAATGTTTTCTAGCTTGACATGGTAGAACATGTCTGTAGGTCTAGATCTGGGGGACAGAGGACATACAGTCAGGTCCCAAGGGTTTCCAGCTAGCCTCGCCAGTCCCTGAGTTCCAGATTTAATGAGAGACCCTGTCTCAAAAAATCAAGTGGAGGCTGGTATGGTGGCGTGCACCTTTAATCCTGTCACTCAGGAGGCAGCGAGGTTATAAGACTTCAAAGCGTTACTCTCACAGTGAGATCGTGACTCAAAAAAAAAAAAAAAGGTGAAGAGTAATGAAGGAAGCCACTGAGCATAAACTTCTGGCCTGTGTGTACATAAATGTCTGTACACACGAGCACATACCTTCTATATGTAAAAATAAAATAGCAAGTCAGAGCCAGCACTGGTGGCACACATCTGTCAACTGTAGTGCCAGCAGTTGGGAGGTGGAGGCAGGTGGATCAAGAGTTCAAAATCTGCATCTGCACACTCAAGTCTAGCTGGAGCTACAAAAGATCCTAAAAAAGGCAGAGGGAGGGGAGGTCCCAAGATCAACCAACAGATCGTCTTCTAATAATATAATAGAATTATTAGTAAAAAAAAAAAAAGTGTACTTTAAAGGGATGAGAAACCCTCAGGAACAGTCTGAAAATACCCTTAAAATATTTAAAATATTTCGCTAGTCATTTAAAATTTCTACATAAATGGTTCTTTATTTGTGTTCCATTCTAAAAGGGGGGTGACTTATAGAAACTCAATTGCTTTATGTTTCAAAAGAAATATTATTTGTGTGTGTGTGTGCTCACAGTGTGTATGGAAGTCAGTTCTCCCCTCCACGTTTAAGTATTGATGATGGGACTCAGGTGACCAGGTTTAAGTGGCCAAAGCCCTTACCCACTGAGCAACCTTTGCTTCCCTCTCCCTTCTGGAGGGGCAGAGACTTTCATTTATCCCACGTATCTCAGACTGGTCTTAGACTCACTATATAGCTGGGAATGACCATGAACTTGTGATTCCCCTGGCTCTACCTCCGGAGAGCGGAGATTATGAGGGTGTAACACCACTTCCGAGTTATTCTGTACTGGAGATCAAATTGAGGTCTTCGTGCATACTAGGCAAGCGCCCTACCAACTGAGGTACAGCCCTGGCTTTTGGTAGGTTTATTTCTAAAAGATGGGGTGAGACAATGAAGTGGTGATTACAACAGGAAATGCTATTTATCTTTACGCAAAGGGAGATGGTCCCAGAGAACCATTTTTTTCATCAACTGAATTAATAAGTAACCAGACTTTCCTTGTTAATGTCACCTATCAGTTGGAACCTTCACTCATAGCGCTGACAGCAAAAGCAAGAGAGACTGACTGTAGGACTGGTCTGGAAGCTGATATTCCAGAAAAATTCCGGTAGCTTTGTTCCCCATAAACAATAAAGCCTTAAAGGAGTCCACACATCCACATGCTGCTGTCTCTGTCTGAGGAGACCTCACCCTTGCCTCAGCAATCAGTAGGTTCAGTTTCTGTGTAGAGAACAAAAAGTTGTCACAAGGGAAGCAGGAGTAGGAGGCCAGTGTTTTGAAGTGTCAAAGTTTCAATCAAGACGCAGCATCAGAACAATGTCCACCGCCATCACCTTCTACTCTCTTTAAATTGGGCTCCAGTAACCCACCTCAGAGCCAACCACTCTGGCTTAAATCACTGGCAACCTCACCTTTCCCAAGGAACAGCCTAAGCGGCACTGCCCTCTGGTGGTCATAGAAGAGTATTACAAGGCTGGCTGGGGACAGCTTAGTAATGGAGTCCTTGCTTAGCAGGTGCAAAGTCTTGGTTTCAGTCCTCAGTACTACAGACAAAACAATAACAAAAGGGCATTAAAATGTAGGTGACTTTAAGATATTCTTTTCTTTTTCTTTTTTTTTTGAGACAGGGTTCCACTATGTAGCCGTACCTGTCCCAGAAGTCAATGAGTAGAGCAGGCTGGCCTCAAACACAGAGATCCTCCTACCTCTACTCCCAGAGTGCTGGGATTAAAGGCATGTGCCAACCACAACAGGCTTGTGGAAACTGATATTTCATGTAACAATACATAATGATAAAAATCAAGGAAATGAACAACATTTATCATTTATTTGTTTTGCAAACATTCAAAATCCTTTCTTCTAACATTTTAGAATAATCACTATTTTTTTAGTGCATTGCTTTTTTTAAATTTTACTTATGAGTACACTGTAGCTGTCTTCAGACACACCAGAAGAGGGCATCAAATCTCATTACAGATGGTTGTGAACCATGTGGTTGCTGGGATTTGAACTCAGGACCTCTGGAAGAGCAGTCAGTGCTCTTAACTGCTGAGCCATCTCTCCAGCCCAGAATAATCACTATTAACTGCAGGTATGCAACTGTGATACTAGAACTTAGTTGGCTATTTAGTGGTGATACAGTACTCAGCAACCTCTTTCTTTCTGGGGCGTGTGTGTTAGGGTCTCACTGTGTAACTTCGGAGTGCTGGGTTTACAAGCACGCACCCTTAACCCAGATGGACCAGCTTATTTCTATCCCCTGTCACCTGACTGATCTCAAATTCTGGTAACCATTTTATTATTATTTTCTGATTAGAAAAGTTCATTTAGCATTCACATATGAGTGAGAACTATGTTTTTCTGTGCCTGTCATTTATTTCATTTGACATAATTTTGAGTTTTGTCCTATATTGAAAAATAAAATTAGCTAGGCAGCACTCAGGAGGCAGAGGCAGGAGGATCTCTATGACTTTAAGGCTAGCTTGGACTACAGACCAAGTTTCAGAACGTTCAAGGCTACATAGAAAAACCCTATCTCAAAAAAACAAATATATATATATATATATCTTCTTTTTATTGCATGTATGTTTTACTGCATGTATGTGTACCATGTTTGTTCCCTGTGCCTTCAGAGGTCATTAAGAGGTCATGGGATCTCCTGGAACTCAAGTTAGGAATTGTTGCAAGATACCATGTGGGTGCTGGAAACTGAACCCATGTCCACTACAAGAGCAGCAAATGCTCCAAATTACTGAGCCAGCTTCTTAGCCCTCCTCATTTCTTTCTGTCTGATTTTTGACCCTCTGCAACAGGGCCCCAGACTTTAGTAGGCCTCCAGACCTTAGCACAACAGGTTATAAAACTCAGCATCAAGACAGTACTATATGCCAAGATTAAAACAAAGAGTCTAACACCAAGCCTGACACTGTTGCCATTGCCAAGAGATGCTTGCTGACAGGAACCTGGTGTGGCTGTTCCTTGGGAGGTTCAGCCAACAACTGACCAATGCAGATGTGGATTTTTGGAGCCAACCATCAGACTGAGCTCAGGGATCCTGATGGGGGAGCTGGAGAAAGGACTAGAGGAGCTGAGGGGGAATTCAACCCCATGGGAAGAACAACATCAGCTGGCCAGACCACCCAGTGCTCCCAGGGACTAGACCACCAACCAAGGTGTATACAGGGAGAGATCCATAGCTCCAGATACATATGTAGCAGAGGATGGCCTTGTCTGACATCAGTGGAAGGGGAAGGCCTTGGTTCTGTGGAGGTTTGATGCCCCGATGTATAGGGGGATGCTGGAAGGGTGGGGCAGGATAGGGTGGGTGGGGGAGCACCCGCATAGAGGCAAAGGGGAGGGAGTTGAGGGTGGATATGAGATGGGGGGGCTTATGGAGGAATAACTGGGAAGTGGGATATTATTTGAGATGTAAACGAATGCAATGATTAATAAAAAGCAAATAAAAAGAAAACAACAATAACACAAAGAATCTAATCCATCAAAGTCCATAGTTGTGGGAAAGTCTCTAAATGTACTAACCTTGCCGTTTGGCTTCTGTAGGTCTGCTTCTGGCTAACTGTTCTTGTTAACAGAAAGATGTCAACCCAGGACATATTTGCTTTTTTTTTTTTCTTAAAAGCTGACTTTGAGAAAAACTTTCTATTGGTTTAAACCCAAGTCTGAGAAGTATTCTCTGGTAAATACCACACAACTCTTCGGCAGGTCCTACCAAGATCCCAGAGCAAGACCTTGAGATACCAGGTATTGGGGGAAGAATGCAGTGGTCAAGGAGCTCCTGGGGGTGTGCAATCCCAGGTCCCCAGGGCTACCTTTGATCAATCATTGCCTAATGCTTCAGAGGAGTCTAACACCTCCACCTCAAAAGGAAACAAATTAGAAAGTTGCCTGGTCTGTCACCTCGGAGGTAAGTCTGGTTAAGGAGCCTTCTGTATGGACAGATAGGAGAGCGCAGATGAGACTGCAGCTGCTTCAGTGTCCAGGATGCATGATAAGACAGCACTGGAATTTTCTGTCTGTTCAATGTATGAGTGTGTGGTGGCCACGCATGGTTATTTTTACTCTGTGTCTCTTTGTGTGTGTCTATCTGTGTGTCTTTCTATGTGTTTCTGTCAGTTTTGTTTCCCCTGTATGAACCAGTAACTTTCTCTGTTGTGAGGCCCTCTCATCACCTGGCTTAAAATATGTGCTCCTTCCTGTCAGGAACTGAATATTTTTTTGGCTCTGCTAGGCCACCCAGAGAAACAAATAAAAACAAAACAAAAGCACCGATCCCACTCCAGGTTCAGAAGAGCTTGCTTATTTTGTTGTTTGACTCCTGTTCACAAGTCAGGGTTAGTGGGGAGGGGCCAGGTCTCTCATCCAGCCTCACAATGTAGGATGAATGCACACAGGGGAAGTAGTCCTCCCAGGAGAACATCCCCTCTCCTCAGTGCCTACTCTAAGCAGCCCCAGGGAAGGAGAAAAGGTAACCTGTGCCAAGCCTCAAGGAAAAAAGAAAGTTCCACTCCTTTCTCTTTCATGATTTATGTCTCCTTAATAATCAATGATCCATAAAACCCACCATTCTCTGGAAAAAGGTAGAAAAACTGTCCCTGGGCTGGGCAGGAGGATCACTGCCAGACAGCACAGCCTGGACAGAAGGGGCTTTCCCTTTTGTCTAAGGAGACTTCAAACATTTTTCAATAGGTCCTTTTTAGAAGGATTAGGCAGCTGTTAAAAAAGATTTCCTTTGTAACCCAGTCAGCCCCAGATATTGGAAAAAGGGTATAAAATCTAAAAAAAATAATGTAAAGGTCTAAGTAGATCCCAGTAGCTGGAGGTAGCTCAAAGGCTCTTTAAGAACAGAAAACTGAATCAGTTCTCAGAGTCCCTAATCAGAACAAGACCTTTTGCATAAACTGATACTGGGGTCAACCCCGGCTGTTCTTCTTGTTCTTGGTTCTTCCTGAAGCAGTGGAGGGGTAAGAGTGTCGGGAGGGTAAGACTTGGTCTTATGAGATATTTAGGATTACTGTATAATACTAAAATGTTTACCTATCTATAATCTAAGTCAATTTGATTCAGTACCTGGCCTGCCGTCTGAGTTCCTCTGAGGAGAGAAACTGTTTAGCATCTCACCATAGAACAGCAGGGTATTAAGTAAAGGATTAGTTGCTAGAGCCTTTTCCCTTTTGTCTAGATGCCTCTTTCTTGACAGGCTAGGGGGAAGTTTGGAGCAATAAACTTCTATTGAACCAGGAGAAGAGAATCATGCTCGCAGAAGAAAAAAAACTTATACATAAGCAGATAAACGTAAAGGGATTCACACATGGATATTTATACATTTCCATTCAAACCAGTTAGGCTCAGTTTGCATACATTTTCACAATTACATACTTACACCCACACATCCATACTTACATATGTATAAGGAGCAAAAGACCAAGCACCAGTGCAGAAAGAACTCATTCTGGATGAAAAATTAGCTCCAATCTTTATTGCACAGAGAAAGAAAAAGCTTCTACCCTTGTATTTGCTAAATGAATTAAACCCAAGTCTGTAAGAAGACAGCTTTGTTCTCTTTAGTAAGACAAAGTCTGCCTTGTTAGTAAGTAAAGACCTGTTCTGTCCCACGGTGAGGAGAAGCCTGCCTGCTCCTTCTGCCCTCTGCAGCTTCTTCCTTTTTTCTCTTTCCCTCTGTATTCTGCACATTACTCTCTTAGTGTTTTAAGTTGCCTTATAGTTTCTCAGTTATTTCACTCTGTACTCTCCTTCAAATCTTGCGCTCTCCTCCTGCTCTGATGTCACAGTAATGCCCTTACTCTCAATACCGTTATTCCCAATGCCATGCCTTTATTTCTAAGTCCTTCTTGAGTTCATTTCTGACTAAAAAGTTCTCAGCTCAGTTAAATTCTGTCTAAAAAGTTCTGTCTAAAAAAAGTATTCTCTCTCTCTTTGTCCTCAGCACTCATCCTTCAGAATACATAATCACATGATAAAAAGTTCACCAGAAGTTTATGCATAAATTCAAATCATAAATTGAATAAAAAGTTTACAACAGAGAATGTTTATATGCATATCCATTAGGAGTAATTATCTGGCTAAACATTTATCAATCACCTGTTACCAGCTCTGCAGATTCATGGAGAGTTAAAAACCATAACTCCTGTGACCAAGGTGTTAGTGAACTTTTGTATAGATAAACCCATCCAATATTCTATCTTCTGTCCTTGTACCTATAGTAAATCATTAGTTCCCTTTTTATGACCTTTGGTTGACGGTTTTACAACCTCTTGGAATGTGCTCCGAGTAGTAGATGCCTGCTTATGATCTCAGAAGCAGTTAACTCATGGCACTAAAGACTGGCAGAGTTCTCATTGCAGTTTTGACGATCAGAAAGGATTTAATAGCAGTGTTATCAAAAGAGTTTAATAATTATAATTTTAGGAATTCTTATAGGATCACCATTAAGACTTAAGAAGTCATCTATTTGTCTATATAGCATCACTACAAGACAGTACATCTTTGTTGTTCTGCAGAGATCTGCTTAAAGTGTGGGCTAATACCTAGTGATTGCCATATATATATATTGGTTTATAGAGACAGAGTTTCTCTGTGTAGTCCTGGCTGTCCAGGAACTCACTCTGTAGATCAGGCTGGCCTCAAACTCAGAAATTCACCTGCCTCTGCCTCCCAAGTGCTGGGATTAAAGGCGTGCACCACCACTGCCCAGCTAAGAATCTTTCTTTCTTTTTTTTTTTTTTTTTTTGGTTTTTCGAGACAGGGTTTCTCTGTGTAGCCCTGGCTGTCCTGGAACTCACTCTGTAGACCAGGCTAGCCTCGAACTCTCGAACTCAGAAATCCGCCTGGCTCTGCCTCCCAAGTGCTGGAATTAAAGGCGTGCGCCACCACCGCCCAGCAGGAATCTTTCTTAAAATGAATTTCTCTTGGCCCTTGCCTATTGGAGCAAATCCATTGTAGAATATAATCCAAGGTAGACCCATCTCAGGAAAATCACCTGCTAGTTTTTAGCTTCTCCTTGTTGGCTCCTGACAAACTGAAAGCCACTGTCGCCTTCTCTGATGAGACACAGTTAGACTTACAGATACCCAGTAACATTTTGTGTCTTATCCTCTGTCAGAAGAATATCTCCTAACTGAAAATTCTGCTTCCAGTCAAAAGATACAAAGATTCTCAGGCCAGACGTCTGGGTAGAAACCAATCCCTATAGGAATGGCCCAACATCAAGCTTGTATAGTTGTTTAACTAACCAGTTCAGCTATTTCCATTCAGATGGAACAATACCCAGTGGCCTTGGAAACAAAAATGTAAATTGCAGTCTATATTGCCTGTCTTAAAGAGACAGTCATGCTAATGAATGACTCCTATTGGCAGAGGTGAACCAACCCATATTTGATTTTAAATGCACAAACCCAGAGGAAGGTTACAGCAGGTAATTCCTATGGGCCAGGTTGCCCAAAGATTTAAATGCTGACCTCCTACCCTTTCATCAGAGGTTTCCTAGGAAAATAAATTATAAAATGGCCACTGAGGGACTGCTGCCAGAGTTATAGACCTTGGAATACAGAGTGTTGGTAAGAAAGCCCAGCTTTGTAGAAAGTTACTTATCTTGGCTGCCAGCTGAAGGGAGGCAAAAAGAGTCTGTTTCAGAGTAGGATTGCTGCCATCATCCTTCAGATCCCAACTCCAAAGGTTAAGAGACAGGTTTGAGAGTTCCTAAGTATATCTAGGTACTGCTGTCTCTGGATACTAGTGTTTGTGGCAATAGCAAGGCCTCTATATACCAACATAAAGTGGGGCACTGAGCCCTTAGTCTGGAATGAGACTAAACAAAAGACATTTGAAACTTTAAAAACAGCTCTGACTTCATCTCCAGGCTGTTGGAAAACCTTTTCATCTCTTTGTCCACAATACAAAAGACAAAGGAGGGTTGAAACCCAAACTTTAGGGCCATGGAAATGCCCTGTGACATACCTGTCCAAACAATTGTATCCTGTAGCTACCAGATGCCCCACCTGTCTAAGCTATGGTGGCTACTGCTAGTCTAGTAAAAAAAAATGACAACAAACAAGTAACTTTGGGTCAAGATCTTGTACTCACAGTGCCCCATGCCTTTGAGGCCCTCCTCCAAAACACACAGAACACTGGTTGTCTAATGCCTATGTGACCCAGTACCAGGGCCTACTTCTGGACCATTGCCATCAATACTGCTACCCCTTTTCCTGATGATGACCCACAGGTACTCATCTATGACTGTTACAAGAAACCAGGTATGTGGGAGCTGCAGTAGTTACTTTAATTGTAATGATTTGGGCCCAAGCCAGGTGACTCAGCCTAAAAAGCAGAACTGATGGATATTATTGAGGCTCTCAGGTGGGAAAAAGAAAAGTCCACCACAATATACATGGACGGTCACTATGCTTTTACTACCATGCATGTCCATGGTATGATCTATAGAGAAAAAGGTCTTCTCAAGAAAAAAAAAAGTCTTGGCCTTCCTAGAGGTTATTTGGCTTCCACTATGAATTGCTGTCCTCCACTGCTAGGCTGCTGACCTGGCTGCCTGACAAATGGTCCTAAGACCAGTGAGGCCTGTTGATATTCTGGTGACATACCTTGATCCAGTACTTCCTGAGGCTCCATGATACAACCAAGAAGAAATCCAGGATGGATGCAAAAAGAAGGAATGGATGCCTCAAACACACAAGTTGATACAGGACATCAGAGGGAAAGATAATTTTCAAAGAAACAACTGGTAACTAATTGACCTTCACCAGGCTGGGGTCTACAAAACTGGAGGCTCAGACCAAAGGATGGTATATGTATTAGTCAGGGCTCTCTAGAGTCACAGAACTTATGGAATGTTTCTCTATATTGAGGGAATTTATTATGGTGACTAAATAGTAACCCAACAATGGGCAGCTGTGGATGGGAAGCCCAAGGATCTATAGTTGCTCAGCCCCACCAGGCTAGTTGTTTCAGCTGGTCTTCTGTAGGAGTAGATTCTAACAAATGTGCTGGCAAGCAAGTTCAAGCAGTCCAAGAAGAATGAATCTTCCTTCTTCCAGTGTCCTTATGTAGGCCTCCAGCAGAAGGTGTGGTCCAGATTGAAGGTGTGTATTACCACACCTGGATCTGGGACTTGTTTTATCTCCTGGGATTAAAGGCATGTAGTACCTTGCCTGGGTCTAAGCTTTTCATGGCCACTATGTCTCAAGATCTCCACGTCAAAATCCAGGTCAGAAACTTGTGTCTTCCAGCCTCAAGAGCTGGATCACAGGTGAGCCTTCCAATTCTGGATTGTAGTTCACTCCAGATATAGTCAAGTTGACAACCAGGAGTAGCCATTACAGTATACCTGGCAGACTGAACAGAGTAGGACGTTATGGCCAGATTCCAAGTTTGTGCTCAGTGAGTCAAAAACAGAGAATCCTTACCAAAAAAGGGGTCAGAATGAGAGACCAACACTCCAGTGAACTCTGTAAAAACTGGCTTCACCAAGATATGGCCTGGTTGGGGAGGATAAAAGCACTTGCTAGTTTTTAAATATACCTTTTCCTGGGTAGAAGCATTTCCTACCCAGACTAAAACTGCTCAAATAGCAGCTAAAAGGTTTCTCTGCTCCCCTGATTTGACCTCCCCCTAGCAATGGGCCAAACTTTCATAACCAAAACTTCTTAATAATAGTTAAGATATTAATCTATTAGATGCAGATTGAGAAGATTATTATGTATATAGACCTCAGAGTTCTGGTCAGGTAAAAAGAATAAACAGAGCATTAAAAGAAACTAAAAAAAAAAAAAACTCTCATTAGAGTCCAGCAAAGGATGGCTAGGCCTCCTTCCTTTTCTTTGACCCACTGCACTCCACATAGGGAAGGATTTACCATTCTACGAGATTATTATTGGAAGATCTTCTTCACTGCTTCCCAGTCTGAGACTAGCAGTTGGCAGAACTGTTTATCCATTCCTTTCTCAAATCACTTTAGGCTCTCCAGTTTTCCTTACTGGGTATCCATTGGATTATCAGAGAGATTCAGTTGTCAACCTCTGAGTCTGTGAGAGTAAAAATTAAAAACAACTTGGCAAGGACCGCCGGACGGCTTGCTGAGCTTGCCGAGAATAGCCATAATAAAAATATCAAGCCCCTCTAGGGACAAGGTGACCAGAAATGTAGAAACAACCAAAGACATATCTTGACCAGTCTAAACGTGCCCAAGTGAGTAATGGGCCACCTGGTGTTTATCCTAGAAGGTCTGAGGTTTCATGGTCAAAAATAGTGGGCCATCCAGCCTGTCAAAATGATTGCTTACGCAAAGTGCTGATGTTTGAAATATCCAATTATATGTGACCGCGCCAGAATTTCCCGCTTTCCCCTTCCCCCTTGTGCCTCCCCCTATAAAAGTTCTAAACTTCCTGCGGTCTTCGTCGATTCTCTCCCCTGCGTGGGATGAGTTTCGATCCGAGGGCCCTCGTTAGTAAACTGCCTTTTGCCATTTGCATCAAGTCAGTCTCTCGTGTCTCCTTGGGTGCACGCTGATCGGGACTTGAGTTGGGGGTCCTCTTCGTGGGTCCTTACAAGTCCACTACCAGTGATACCATCTAGGCCAAGTGGGCAGCCAAAGGGGCACTGGAACTAACCTGGAAAGGAATGTACAAGATGATTCTCTCTGCTTGTATATCGGTTAAGGTAGCTGGGATCACACCATGGATCCACCACACCCAGGTCAGGAAAGCAGAAGCCACAGATACTGCTGCCAAATAGACTATTTCTGGACTATGAACTCATGGAAATTAAGATTTCATTGTGCTTTGGGCCCTTCCACTCCCTGGCCCTCTACCTTCTCCTGAATCTTGTGTTTTGTGCTACGGGTATGAATGTTTTGCACTATGTGTATGGGTATAGTTGGTCATGGTCCGACCTCCATTTCTCCCTCAGGTCTGGCCTGAAAACTGAGGAATACAGATGCACGGAAGGTATTAGGTAGAGGGACTACAGACCAGTCACCCATATTCATCTCGACCTTCACTCACTGATGTTCACTTTAAGTGTCTGGTTAAAAAAAGGAAAGATGTCCAGGTTTATCTTTTGAGGTAGAAATAAAGACTTTACAATTCTATGCACACCCTGCCAGGCATTCTATGCATAATTGCCAGGAGTAGGATAGTTTCCATAGCAAAAATTGAGGTTATAAAACAGGTGCTTCCTAAAAACACACAGATGTATATATAGAAAGAAAGCCCCTCCCATGAAACACAATAGGAAAATGTAACCCAATAGCCACAAAGTTAAAAATCTGGAAACTCCTTTAAAAAATTCTGACCTATGGGAAACAGGGAAACCCTGTGGAATCAGACTCTATGTCACAAGATGGGACCCTGGAAATAGAGTGAATCATTCCCAGTCAGAAGTTTCTAATTATACTAACTTTCCCTTTTGCCTCTATAGTTTCTGCTTCTATAGTTAGATGTTTTGTTAATTGAAGTATGTCAATCCAGGATATTTTCATTTTGCTTTATTTTTGTTTTTTTGAGACAGGGTTTCTCTATGTAGTTCCGGCTATCCTGTAACTCACTCTATAAACCAGGATGGCCTCTAACTCAGAGACTTGCCTGCCTCTACCTTCTGAATGCTGGGAAGTGTGAACTATCAATGCTTGGCCAGAATACGTTTTTTTGTGCTTAAATGCTCACTCTGAGAAAGTCTCAGGGCTGTATTGGGATCCGAAACACCCAGCATAGTTGCTAGACAGCTAATAAAGACTTTCTATTAGCTTAAACCCTTGTTCAAGAAGTTTTCTCTGGTGAATCCCACAACACCTCCACCTCTGAGAGTAAGTATATGGAAGAATGCAATTTCTTTTAAAGTTACTGTTTTTAAGTGCAACTTTTTTTTTGTAGGTTTTCAGCACAAAATCATAATTACATTCTGAACAAAAATGTACCAGTTAAAGGGGAAATATTTATTGAAAATTGAAGTTGATATTGCAGTATGTAGGTATCATTCTCCTTTTCCTCTACACATTTTTAAGTATCTGAAAACAGAGCCAGTCCTGTTGGCACATGCTTATAGTACCAGCACTTGGGAGGTGGAGCTCAAGGCCAGTCACAGTTACACAGTCAGTTTAAGGCTAGCAGGAGCTGTAAAGTGGAGTGACATCATCTGTCTCCTTTCTCTCACACACATACAGAGCAAACATGGAAGAAGAGAATTAAGGTATATCTACAAATGACACAGCACTTCTAATCTCAATGAGATCTTCTATGAAGAAGGTCATTTTAGTGATACTTTGGATTATGAAATACACGTAAAATTTTTATAGGGGTGCTATTTACCTTAGTACTACTTCTCTCATTACTATTTCTTCTTTTGTGTGTGTGTGTGTGTGTGTATGTGTGCCATAGCACACATGTAGAGGCCAGAGGACAACTTTCAGGAGTCAGTTTTCTGTTTCCATTATGTGCATTCCAGGGATTGAATTCAGGTTACCAGGTTTTTTGAGCCACCTCATTGGCCCCTCACTGTCATTCTCATGAGGCGAACATGATAACCACTGTGCTATGAAAATGGCTCTTCCCAATGGTCTTTTAGATTGATTCCTGTTGTTCTATGGGAGAATACTCTATCTGTCTCCATCACTGATCAGGCATTTCACTGAATGGACACACTATAACATACTAACACAATCCTACAGGAATGGAGATTTGCCTCAAGTGCAGCCTAAACGCTTGCTCGTTGGAGATGATGGCTGTTAGCACCCAAGTAGCCCTCTTAGTAGTCCTTTGTTTCCCCATTAATTTAAATTTAATGAGAAGTTAGAAAAAAGAAAAGCAAGGTCAAGAACAAGCTCAGTGGTAGAATGTACCAGCTCCATGTGAGGAGCCCTGAGTTTGATCCCCAATACCACAAACACAGAAAAGAAAGAAAAGAAGAGAGAACCAAAGCATAAGCTCCTGTAGGGAAGGATGACGTGAGGAAAGTACTATTGCTGAGCGTGGAGACAAGTTCAAACCCTAAAGGAATGTGTAGGACCGTGAAAGGTTCTGGTTCCTGGTTGAGCTAAGGTTGGAAACCTCAGTGATCCTGAGGGACAGCAGGCATTTTGCCACACTCCCGGACACAAGGCTCCTGACACAAGGCTGCAGTCCTCCAAAAATTTGTGGCCATCCCTCACCTAAGGGCAAAGCCCCAAGCCCATCCGGGGTAGAGGACATGACCTGTGGTCACATAGCCTCAAGACAGATCTCCATTTTAATGAAGTACTTAAAGGTCAGAAGGGCTTAGCCAATTAAGCTTTCCTTCCCAGACACTCCTCCTTGCAAAAGGTATTTAATCTCAGGCCCACCCTGAGAAAACGGGGTACTGTATAGTTTTACCCATCCACTTTCTGCCATGACAATAAATTCTTTAAAACCATGGACTGTCTCTTTTTATCAGGACCTGCCGTGGGGAGCTATGGAGAAGGCCTTTTGCCTACAAGCTGTCCTCTAATCTCCTGTACCAGGCCTCTCTGTGCTCCCAGCCATGGCCACCAAGCCAAGCCTGTAGCCCACCACAGACAAGACCAAGGACTCTCCCACCTTGGGATCAGCCAGAGCTCCCTCTTTTCCTCCTCGGGCCCAAACTAGATCCAGCTGGCCCCCACTCCATTCTCAGCTCTTCCCAACAGTGCCTGGATGCCCAAGAGCCTGAGAAACAGATGGCCCAGGCCTCCCTGGAGGCCCAGAGACCCCCCAAGCCAGCTTCAGGTGTCCTGGGACCTCAGACTGTGCTTCCCCACCCCCCAGAGAGGTGTTCCTGGGGCTGCTCTAAGGCTTCTGCACTGGCGTGGGGTAAGTGCAGTCAAAACTCCTGTGTCCTGCCTCCTCAAGCAGCCTGAGCCCTGTGGCTGAGTGGACGAGGGACCCCATTAACCTTACAGGAATGCAAACACTTGTTGGCTGTTGTTAACCTGGAATGGTGCCTCCTGTTTGTAACCCCAGTACTGATGAGGCTGAGGCAGAAGGATCACTATGGGTTCTGGAGAACAGAGTAAAACAAACAAAAAGTAAGAGAGGAAAAATCAGTTGCTTGGACAAAGAATGAAACTGGTAAAAGGCTTGATGAGATACATTAAAAAATAAAAACAGGCCAATTGGGTGAGCATGTTTTTTTTTTCTCTCCAGCACCAGGAAATGTTTAATCTTAAAAAACAAACAAGAAACAGCTTTCGAATCTGCTGTGTGGCCTTAACAGGAAGGACAGTGTACAACTTAAACTGTCCTAGTTCTTCCTGATTTTAGCATTCTCAGAAGGATCCCATCCTTGATAATGGCAGAAAGTGCAGAGACGTCTGAATGACTCATTCTTCCCTTTATACTCATTGCCCTCAAGCCTTTTTTTGTCTCTGCTCAATCCGAGCCATTCTCTTCATCCTTGCTATAGGATCCTGCAGCACTGACAACAATGTGCAGACCCTTCTCTTGGGAAAAGGCGACGGAGCCTGCGGTGATGACCTGCTGGCCCCTTGGCACTGGGCTTCAAGGTTAGCTTTTTCATGACCTTTACCAGTGTTTCTGGTTCTAGGACTTCTGAATGATAGGATGAGTCCTCTTCATCTTTCGTCTGAGAGGTTTCTGGGTCCTCAACTGGGTCGACTTTCTCTGATGGCTCCTCCATGGCAGTTGGGCAGAAGCCTCAAAAACCAGCTCCGAGCAAAATTACCTACATCCAAGTTTCAACTAGCAGAGGCGAAGTTGGGTGAGCATGTTAAAGCACACCTATAATCTCAGAACCTAGGAAGTGAAGTCAGGGCATAAAAAATTCAAAGTTATTTTGGGCTACATAGCAAATTTGAGGCCAGCTTAGCCTGTGTTAGACTTAGCATTAAAACAACAGGACAGAACATACACACACAGACACACACACAGACACACAGACACACACACACACACACACACACACACACACAATTTTAAAAGGAAAAGAAAGCCACAGCCAAAAGCAGGAAATGAAAGACCACAAAAAATTACCACAAAGCATGCAGATATTAAAATCAACAGGACACCATGAGGGAAGTGGGTGTTCACACAGTATCTACACAAAATACAGTTGATGCGTTTTTAAATATAGAGGGAAAACAATTCCTTTACAATGAAGTGAGCTGGACATGCACTCTCAACAAATAGTAAAAGTTACCAGCATCAGAGACAAGGCATAATTCTGGTGTCAGGCAGGCGGAAGGAGAGCATGCTACCCATGGAGAATACCCAATCTGCTCATGACAGGGCAGTTACACTAACATACTAGGAGGGGCTTCCCGCAAAACAGTCCCAATCGATCTGCACAAAAGTTCCTGTGCTGCAAGGTAAAATTGTTATGAGCAGCATTCTAGTTTAAAAGTTACTGAAGAGGCATGGCAGTCAGATGTATTGCAAATGTACGGCCTTGCATTGGAAATGAGAGCTATTACTGAGATGATGAGAAAAGGTTTCATGTGACCAGAAAGGAGGTAACTGGATGGTCTCAATGTTAAGTAGTCAGTGTGGTAAGTAAGTGCATTAAAGATTTGTAGGAAAACATTCTTTTTCTCGGGAGATAGGTGCTGCCACATTTAGAAATGATGTATCATAATGTCTTTGGGTACACAAATAACTCAGTAGAATGATTAAATGTGGACACACACAAAGCTGAGTGTAATAGAATTTAACTGTAGTCAGTAACTTGAAAAGAAGAGCATCATGGAGCCCAGAAGTTTGAGGTAAGATCCTTAAATCTAAAACAAACAAAAAATGGAATGAGATAAAATTAAAACAAAACCCAAGGGCTGGAAAGCGGACTCAGTAGTTAAGAGCATTTATTGCTCTCACAGAGGATCAGAATTCAGTTTCTGCCATTCACATCTGGTGGCTCACAATTGCCAGTAACTCCAGCTCTAGGGAGTTCGATTCAACATTTCTGGTCTCTGATACACCCGTGCACACACACGCATGAATACACACACCCTTAGGATTCTCTATCAAATATTTCCCCACTTAATTCTGACATATGACCCAGGAATACATATGTTCACTCTATACAAACTGCTGGAGAAACTTAGAAAGGAGGGCCAGTCCCCAGCTCAAGCTCTTAGATGGGAATTACCAGGGTACTGAAAGCTGGTGAGGGCAGTTTGAAAGAGACAAGCCCCAAGGCAATTGTACACTCATGACACAGAAGCAAAAACATCACAGAGACTGGAAGCAACCTGAATCTTACAAGATGCCCTAGGAAAAAAATTCCAACTGAATTTGGTTCATTCGAGGAATACAAACCTCCCTTAAGAAATCAAGTATTTATTTGTGCATATTTCCACACTGAAAACAAAACCACACTATTCATATTCAGGAAAAGTTAGGTAGGACAGTCAATATTTATTTAAGATATATTGCTTACAGTTTTTTTTTAAGAAGTCAAAATGTGGAGGTAAAATTTATTTACAGGCCGATGAGGCCTGTAAATAAATTTTAAAACACTTTAAACACTTTTAAAACACTTTAAAACACTTTAAAAACAGTGATATTTCTGTGTTGGGTGTTTTGTCTGGATGTATGTCTGTGCACTGCATGGGTGTCCTCAGAGGCCAGAAGAATCTCCTGGACCCGAGTTACAGAAAGCTGAGTCATCCTGCAGGTGCTGGGAATTGAACTCAGGTCCTCTACACAGTAGAATCATCTCTTAAGTCCCTGAGTTTTTTTCTTTTTTCTTTTTTTTTAAAGATAGATCTTATGTACCCAGGCTGCCTTGAACTCTCCCAATAACTGAAGATAAGTTTGAACTTCCAACGGATCCTCCTGCTTTTATTTCCTGAGTCCTGAGATTATAGGTGTGTATGAGTACAGTTTGTTTATGAAGTTTTGGGACTGCCTCCTCATCCCGTGTATGTGTTGCACGCATGATATATGTATGAGCAGTCCTATGGAGGCTAGAAGTTAGTTCTTCCTTGATCATTCTCCGCTTTACAATTTTTTAATAAAGAAGTTGAATTTGTACTAATTTTAAGTGTGTGTGTGTATGTGTATGTGCTGGGTATATGTGTCTAGGGATGGTATTGCACTTATACAATGTGTGTGTGTGTGTGTGTGTGTGTGTGTGTGTGTATGTGTGTGTGTGTGTGTGCTGGCAGAAACCAGAGGTGTCAGATTCCCTGAAGCTGGAGTTACAGGCAGTTGTGAGCTGCCTGATGTGGGTGCTGGAAACTGAACAACAGTGAACAACTGAACAACAGCAGTATATGCTCTTAACCATGGAACCATTTCTCCACCCCTTCCATGCTATTTTTTTCAATACTTGGTCTCTCACTAAACCTGGAGCTTGCCAATTAAGTTAGGCTAGATAGTCAGAAAGCCCCCGGAATACATCTGTATTCAGGGGCCTTCACCCCAGCACGGGGGTTACATGTATTTGTTGCCAGTTTCTGGCTTTTACAATGGTGCTAGGTATCCAAACATAGCTCCTCGTGCAAGCACAGTACACATTTTACCCATTGAGACTTCAGCCCAGTCCACTTTGCATGATTTGAAAAATAGGTTTTCTGACTGGGATATAGTTCAATCAGGACAGTACTTACATAGCATTTGAGAAACAATGAATTCCAGTTCCTGCATTCAGTGAACTAGGCATGGTGTCTCACATAGGAAAGATCAGCACTTAGTATGGTTAGAAACACATTGTCACCCTTAGCTACATGGTAAGATCAAGAGCAGCCTGCAATATATGAGATACTGAATAAACAAGCAAGCAAGCAAGCAAGCAAGCAATCAAAAGAGATGGTTTAGTAGTTGGGGGTACACACTGCTCTTGTAGAGAATCTGAATTCTTAGTCCCAGCAATCATACCTGGCAGCAAACAACCACATGTAATTCCAAAGCTCCAGGGGATATAAAGGCCCTAGAACCCTAATGTACTCGAAATCACATGCACATATCAACCTTATATAATTTACAAATAAAGAAAAAAATACTTCATTTTACATCCCACTACCCATAAAATCATGATTCTCCTGTTTCAGACTCCTAAGTACTGATTATAAGCCTGCACTATTAACTCCAGACAAGTCTCCAAATTTATACAGTTCATACACTTAAAGAAATACAAGAACATCGCCTTGTGAGGATTGCATCTATCACAGCTTAGGTCTCACCTCATGCTGGCAGTCACTGAGTCAGA
>NW_021621346.1:0-9078 GCF_004785775.1 Grammomys surdaster | reverse complement strand
ACAACATTGAATCTTTTGAAGGACTTTTTAGTTAGATTTTAAAGTCATTAGTGGATGATAAAGAAATCAATTATCTTGGAGCTGACTTTTCTAGAAAGTTCTTGATGGTGGTATGGGGCTGGCTTTTCTAGTTGTATTGCTAATCCAGAGGCAAAAGAAGAGAACCACATCCTACAGATTGTCCTCTGACATCCCAATGGATGTTTATCAAGTGTGTGTCCAAGTATGTGTGTGTGTATGCACACACAAACATAATCAATTACAGAAATAATACATGTACAATAAATTAGAAAACACATGAGTGTTCTGTTCTGAAAAGAGTGTAGTGGTCCCTTGACTTTGCAGATTATGCTTGAGCTTCAATCATCCTTCTTCCACTTCCCAAGTATAAGGAGTAAAAGCAGGGCCACAAAGGCCCATGAGGACAACCCTAGTCTGAGCTCTGGGCTTCCTGTATGCTGTGCAGTAACTCTGTCAGCTGACCTAGGTCAACTTTATTGTGCTACACTTTCTGATGCTACCATCTATTGTTTCCTTTCTTCACAGAGAAACTCACTGTGTAACTCATAGAGGCCTATATCCCATAATGCTTTGATATACTTGACACAGAGAAGAAAACATCATGCTCAAGCCAAGAACTATCTTCTACTTCAGTTTCCTCTGACAACAATTCTTCTGTTGCCAGCACCATCATGGCTGCATTATCTATCATCTAAGATATCTGGGGGCAACTTTCAAAGGCTAAATGCATGGCTTCTATGACTGTAGCCCTAACCCACATCCCACATTGCAAACAGCCCTGCTCATTCTTCCTGGATGTTCTCTCAGGCACTTGTACATGATGAGATAAGTCATGTTTTCTCCTTTGCATTCATCCTGGTCTGTATCCTCCGTACTATCTAATTGCTTTTGTTGATGAATAGGGGCATTTTGAGGAAGGGATGAGACAGTCCTGGGCAGAGTTTGGAAAGTAAAAACTCAGTTCCTCATGTTGTAAGAGCTTAGGAGTTTTCATTCAAGCCTAGAGAAATCTCTGGCTTTGGAAGGGGGAGATTCTCAATAGTTATGTCCCTGGAGAGTATCTTGGAGAGAACACCTCAAATTCTCATCAATACAGCAAATACATTAACAGAGAGTCAAAGGTCATTCCCCGTGACTGTCAGTATTCTGTCTAAACTCCACCTCCACAGTTATCTGGCAACAGGCAGGTATGCTCCTCCACACAGTTACCTGCCCACTATAAAAGTGGCTGCTAGGCCTGTCCTCTCTCTCTTGATCCCTTGATCTCTTGCCTGTCCTGTTTCTCTTCCCACCTTTGCCCTCTGCAATAAACTTCCTCTCCTCGTGGAACTGTTTGGTCTGGTGTGGTCTGTTCTAAGCTGAGTGCCAAAATCTAACAGTGACATAATCAATACCTCCTCTGGAAATTCTATCGTATCCTGGAGAGTCATTGGCATCCCCTGTGATGTCACCAGTGTTACAGTAACAACAACAGCTCTTAGGGCTATAAACAGCACTGTTCAAAAACAGTGCCTTTTGGATACATCCACATACATGTTGGGAAGACTGATGAGTCAACTTAGGAGAAAGAAGTCGGAGTGTAGAGCGATGAGAGTGAGGCATAAGGAAGATTGCATTCAGTCTCAATGTATACCAACAAGAAAGAAGTGGTCCTGTGGAAGACTGAGTGATTCTGAGCAGGAATGTGTAGCCTAATGAAGAAGGAGGACTTGAACTGGGTTTTCCAAGAAGGAGGCACAAGAATTGCAGCCACTGGGAAGCAAATGGACCTCCCTGCTTATCAGAATCCCTGAAAGACAAGGATTCCAAAGTATTAGTTTGCCCATTCCCAAAGCCAGGAACTGACAAGTCCAAAGCTGTTGTACTGCAACTTTTGCCTCTTACTGTTACCAGACACTTGGGGATAAAGATACCACAAGCATTCAGCCATTTCTATAGTGCAGTCAAGCAACTATCACAGACACTGCATCCTTTGGCCACTTCTGTGTTATTTCTGTTATTCAGTGATGTGAACTGATTGATCTATAAACCGTGTTCTTCCTCTACATGACTTTTAAATCAATATTCATGGGCCTAGAATGAGAAGTCAGGAGATCAGTGTCTTTATATCCCTAGCTTCCAAAACTGTGCCTTGAAACTTCTGAAGAGAAGTTATTTCTGGTGCAGTTAGGAATAAGCTTGAAGAGGCGTTTTGGTGGTTTCCTGAAGCCCATGTAGGAAAGAAGAGTAAACACCTAGCTGCTTATCTCCCCACTTCTCTCCAGAAAGATGCAAGAGCTGAAATCCCCAGAGCAAGCAGATCAAGTCTGGGCCATAAACTTTGGGGCTGTTACTGGTTTCTAGGTATCAGTTTGGAAATCAAAGTGATCTGTTCATCTTTTATGCCTTCACAAATTGCAAGTTCACTTGTATTTTTCTACCTACAGAGGCTTGTGGACAGCCACCACACCCCATAAACAACCTGACTAAGAAGCAGGTGAAGAAAGAAATGGAGGTGCTGACAACATACCTTCAGTGTGTCCCTGTGTCCAAACTCATGTCCTTAAATGCTTCTCAGAGGAGAGGCACAAAGAGAAGCTTAAGCAAGTATGGGATCATAAGTAAAACCTTCTGCTTTCTCCAAATGAAAACAAGAGCCTGTGTTCTGAGTAACAGAGTTCAGTGCTTGAGGCAATGGAGCTTGCTTTCCTAGGATGCATTTTGAAAGAGCTTGACTAGTGACTTGTGTGAGATTCTACTAGGTGTAAATTGGTGGTGACTTGAACTTCCTTCCAGGTGCTTGGTAACTCAAAGCCATGGTAGCAGTTCAAGAAGGCTGGTCCCACTCCATCTCAGTGCTTGACAGGAAGGCCTATCAAGAACTTTTAGAGAACCTTTTCAGAACTAGTCTCATGACCTTCTTCAGGTAAAAGGCTGCAAGGCCATATTATATTTATCTATAAAGTGATGTCATCATGAATAACATGTATATTACTCATATTCGATTGACTACAATAGATTACTTATCCCAACTGATGTCTCTGGTCTGAAGGAGGAACATACAGTACCTAATACAAATTCTGACATGTATTGAAGGCTGACAAAATTTCCAAGGCCCAGCTGTTGTCTGACACTTATTCATTGGAAGTTCAAATAATGAATTCAGTTAAAGGATTAATGTTGACTTTCCAATATGATTGAGAGGGCGAGAGGTAGCAGCCTTACAGTTGGCATTGCAGGTCCCCACCATGGCTGTACCTTACCTGCCTTAACCTGTGAGGTCTGAGAGACTGTAGCTTTAATTCATAGTTGCCACAGAAAAGTAAGAGAACCTACCTCAGAGGGAACTGCTGCATCAAGAGCCACCTGCTTAGCCCCATCTGCCAGCAAGCACAGAATTCCATGGATGGGTTTTCTTCCTCATATTTTATTCCCTCAGTGTTAGTAGGCCTGGATTTTCTGTAGCCAGTGAAGCAGCTAGACTGCTTCTGGCTCTGATATCTTTTCTTCTGTGACAACACCCCCTGAGAGATCTGAGGTGACTGCCTTGACACTAAGTGTTCAAGACCAGCCATAGCATGGAGGTCTGTGCCATTAAATGTGTAATGAGAGAACAGTGCTTAGCAAAGATTTCTGTTCGGGTTTTGGTTTGGATATTTGCTTTTGGTTGTTTTGGTTTTGTTTTTTTTGTTTGTTTGTTGTTTTGGTTTTAGGGGTTTTTTTGTTTGTTTTTTTTTTTAGGAGGGATTTTATACCTTTTTGTTCTTGTTTTTCAAAATGTGTTCAGGATTGTCATTCTTTATATTGACAGACCTTTTAAATCCTGTCTTTTAAAAATATATTTTTATGAATGAAAAAAATGTTTTGTAATTCTTCATTCATAAGACTACCTTCCTTATAGAAGTGTGCTGTCATACTGTAGGTCCAGAAGTTGCAGATACCAATGGATCCTTGTAAATTCCAGGGCTATAATCCATATAGTGAGTGTTTAGCCAGCCAGGGCTACCCAGAGTGTTGGTGTCTTCTGTGTCTATACTGTGTTTTCCTCAAAGGATATGCACTTTATGATGTTACCAGCACTATACTATACCCATGCGATCATGTATTTAGCACTCGCTGAAATATAGTACATTATAACCCTCATTCATTATTGACCTTGTCAACCAATTTATTGAGAAAAGGACACACATTGCTCTAAAGATTCTCAGAAAATAAAGACATTTACAAATGATTATTTAAAAAAAAATGGGAAACCCAGAGCAATGTGCCTCATTTTTCTTACAGTAAGTCATTAAATCATTAGTGATAAACACACAACTATTCTCTCTCTCTCTCTCTCTCTCTCTCTCTCTCTCTCTCTCTCTCTCTCTCTCTCGCTCGCTGTCTCTCTCTCTCTCTCTCTCTCTCTCTCTCTCTCTCTCTGCCTCTACTACCCTCCTGGCTCCCCTCCCCATGCCCTAAATAAACTCTATTCTATGCTATACCAGTGTGTGGCTGGTCCCTCAGGGGGAAGAGATGCCTCTGAATGGGCCCACTGAGACATCCCCTTCCCCCATACCTCTCCACACACCCACAGAACCTACTCTCTTTATCTTTTTATAAACACATCACTCAGTGGGACTGGATTTCAAAGGTATGATAGTTCACCCTAGGATAAGAGTGAAATAATTGGTTTTACATACAGAAAATAGGAAAAGTGTTTCTTTTTTTTTCTTTCTTTTCTTGTTTTTTTTTTTAAGTTTTTTTGTGAGAGGGTTTTTCTGTGTAGCCCTGGCTATCCTGGAACTCACTCTGTAGACCAGGCTGGCCTCAAACTCAGAAATCCACCTGCCTCTGCCTCCCAGTTGCTGGAATAAAGGAGTGTGCCACCACTGCCCGGAGACAAAGTGTTTCTTATGAGACTGCAGACATTCTGCAATCAGTCACAGTAAAAATACTGTACTCAGTATATCTGGAGAAAAATTTACATTATTCCTCTTCCAAGTTGTACAGTACTGACCAGTCATGTCAGTTTTTTTTTTGGATAGAGTTTTAGTAACATTTAAAAAGCCCTGCTGTGATCATTTTAATTCAGCAAAACTGAAGGTATGATAATGTTTGTGGTTTAATTTAGAAGATAAGATAAGCCCTGTGCTTGATCTTCCTCTTTCTATATTTATTTGTTTTTAAAGAGGTTTTACTGGATATAAATATCTATTACATTATTAACTATTAACATGTTTATTCCCACATAAATTTTAATATATGTATATAACATAATTAAAAATATAGATATTTTGTTCTCATATGAATGAGGACAATGTCCAATATTAATAATATCTTCTGGTATAGGAGTAGAAAACTCTTTAAAAGTAACTTAGAATCTTCAGGGATAGAAACTACATTGTGTACTAGAAATAGGATAGGGTTCAAAGAGATATCACTGTACCCAGAACTTTATGTTTACATGGATCATATTTTTAAAAGAAAACATTAAAATTTAATTACACATCCTCATATTACCTATTCCAAGGAAATATTCAGACCCATATTATCATTTTATATTTATTGTACATGTGTGGGTATATTGATTAAATATATTTTAGTCCTTTCATATCAGTTTTGAAGTTTATTTTCACTAGGAACTGAAGGTTTTCGTGGCATAGCTTGGAGAGAACACAGCAGACCAGATGGTTCCATGAGAAGGAGTTTATTAAGAGAGAGGGAGAGTGAGAGGAGAGAGAAAGGTAGAGAGAGAGTAGGGGCCGGCCATGGCCACGTGGAGAGAGGGGGAAGTGAAGGGGGGAGGGGAGAGGGCAACCTGCAGGGGAGGGTCAAGGGAACAAGAGAGAGAGGAGGGGGCAAGAAGCCCCTTTTATAGCAGGCAGGCCTACCTGGCTGTTGCCAGGTAATTATGTGGAGGAGCATACCTGGCCACAGCCAGGTAACTGTGGAGGTGGAGGTTAACAGATTACTAACAGGAACAAAATGAATTAGGGTCAAGTTAAGTTTAATTTACCTATAATTCATTTACTATTGAGTACATGATGTGAACAACAAACCATGTCTCACATGTATATTCTACATGTAATTAGTAAAAAGTCAATTTTTAATAAGCCATGAATTTGTGTCTATTGCATATCTGCGTATTCTGTTTCAGAATTTCACTGTCCAGTGAAAACTTCACATAGAAAACCTTTGTAAGCATATTTTTAGGTTGGGAAGAAAGGAAACCAGACATCTCTAGAGCAGAAGAGTATTGAAGGGCATTTTATCTCAGAGGAAAACTGCAAAATAGTTGACTGTGAGACCCAGCATAGGGTAGCATGAATGTTCTTTGCTGGAAGCAGGCTATCTGGCTCATGGCAACTTATCCTTTGATTATCTGTGGAGTTCTGTGAATATCAAAGTCTTTGCTTCCTCTGTTAGTTTGCTAGTTTTGGAGGCAAATGGCTGGAAAAACTTTTAGGTTTTTTGAGAAGCCTTTCTGTAAGTGAGAGAGAAGCTAACAGAATAAGAATCAAACAAACCATTAAGATATAAAATGAATACCTTGTAGGCCTGAAATTTCTTCTTTGTGTAATATGGATATTATTGACTCAGTTTGACCATGAAGAATAATAGTAGGCACCTTTAACTTAACCTTGAGCCTAATCCTATCCTAACCCTCACCTCTTAATTTCCTAACCTCCTAAACTTAATTCTAAAAGCCCTTTTCCTATTCCTGACCATAACTGTCTAATTTCCTAACCTTAACTCAAACCCTGCTTGATGGGGGGCATATTTCTTAATTATAAGTTTTGAAGTGAGAAACCCTTTATTAATCTTTATCTTTTGAGATTTTCAGATCCACCTTTAATCTGGGCTATAGAGTCTTTTGACAACCTACATATATAAAAGACATTGAACATGGTGGTGTTTTTGTTTTTTGTACCAGCCCTACGGTTGTTGTTTTTGTTTTTTGTTTTTTTTTTTTTTTACAAAACAAAAGTGATTTGTTTGTTTGTGTTTTGAAACTGGCATTAGTAAGTACTTATTTCTTCAGAATTATGGTATACACTGACGGTTAGCTGAATTAACCTGCAAGATGAAATCAACCAGGCCTTGATTTTCTAATTTGCCTTGTCCAACAGCCTTTATTACCACAATCTATTAAATAACCTTTCTATATAAAAACATTCATTCTCTCTATGACTTGAGATATGCTTATCTAGAGAACCTGTACTAATCCAACTGTGGGTTTCCTCCACTTTTCCACTAATGAAGATGTTCTGGCTAACAATAGTGCTCAACTGTTTTTCCCTTTTCATTCTGGCTTTTTTTCCAGGATTGATTGATACCTATCATCTGGTCAAATGGAGCTGCAGTTTCCCTGAGCCCAGCATGAGTCCACAAAACAAGACTCTTGCTTCCTAAAGTCCCATTTTAATGTTAATGGTCTTAGCATTCTGCCTAAAACTCTACTCACAGTTTCCTGGTGACAGCCAGGTCTGCTCCTCCCCTACAGCTTCCTCTCTGTAAAGAGAGATGGATTGTGTTCTATGTGTGTGTGGTGAGGTATAGAGGAAAGGGCTGTCTCAGCAGGCTCATGCCTCATGCTGAGACAGCTCTTCCCCATGAGGAACCTGCCACAAGACAGTATAGAATAGAATATAGTTTATTCAGGACACGGGGAGGGGAGCTACGAGGACAGTAGAGGGAAGGAAAGGCAGAGAGAGGCAGAGAGTAGAAAAATAGAGGCTGGGCATGAGCATGTGGAGAAAGAGGGAGGGAGGGAACGGGAGAGAGTGGGGAATTAATAAACCTAAGAGGGCAAGAAAAACAAAAGCAAGAGATTAAGGGATCAAAAGGCAGGGAAGAGGCAGGCAGCCACTTTTATAGCTGTTGCCAGGTAACTGTGGAGTGAAGTTTAGACAGAATGCTAAGAAATAGCTGGGGCATCCTTCCACTTGTGAGTCAGATCAATCCCTCCACTGCATCTTGAGTCATGGGCTATGGAAGCTATTCACATTGATCCCAGGAAGAAGAAGGCAAGTGCTGTGAGGAAAGCTCAGGCAAGGTATGAAGTCAGGTTCTGGTAAGTGCAGGATCATTGCTCTCACAGGGGAGGAGCAGGCAGCTGAACAGACAGAACTGAAATGGGGGGTTCTTCCTCAGGGCTGGATGGGGTGAGATTCCTCTCTCAAATGCTAATGAAACAAATGCTAATGGAGTACAAACAACTCCAGAGATCTGTAAAAGGTCTGGCCCTGGACTGGAAGCACACTTTAACCTTGATGCCTGGTAAGACTCACTGGCCTATCAAGGCTTCCAGGCTGACCTGCCAATCAGACAAGGAGGCGGGTTCTTCCAGGTGCCTTTCTGCAAGTTCGCTGTACCTGTGCCTTCTTGAATGGTCATCTGTGCCCTGCTCTGAGCTCTGCTGTCCAGTGCTGTGTGGAGACCTCAGGGAAGCTCTGAAATCAAGTCATGGTGAGCAAAGGATCACTGCCCACAATGGGTAGATGCAGGGGGCTGAGCAGTGGGAGCTGGGGTGCTGGGTCCTCTCTGGAGCTGGATGGGAAGTATTAGCTGGATGTGACCACCTGTGAGGTACCTATTGATCCTCCTCCAGGGCTGCATCTGGCAGTGACCTCTGAGGAATGTCACTATCATGGCTGATTCTGAATCTGCCCAAAACATTTGGAGCACTTGCTTTCTTGTAGAAACATGGGTGGTTTCTCTGACTCTGCAGCACATGTGTGCAAACCCTTTTGTCTTTCATAGTATACATTAAAAAGACAGACATGAACCTAATAGATCTGCTTTGATACGTTACTTGTTTTTGTTTAGTTTAGTTTTTGTTAATTTTTTCCATTGTAGTTTTTTATTCCTTTATTTTATGTTTAGTGTTTCATCATGAGGTGGAAAAGGGACTTTTTTTTCCCTCCAGTCTGTTGGGTGTTTTAAATGCTTCTTGTGCATTAATTGGCATTTTCTTCTTTAGTTTAGAAAATTCTTCTTTTATGATTTCATTGAAAATATTTTCTAGACGTTTGAGCTGATAATCTTCACCTATTTCAATCAATGTAGTTTTTGCCTTCTCATATGTTGCAGAAT
>NW_021621345.1:98537-106072 GCF_004785775.1 Grammomys surdaster | reverse complement strand
CATTTCATATGTTGTCCCCTTACCCCATCACCCACCCACCCAGGAACACCCTACCCCCTCACCCCTCCTCCTTCTTCTCTGCGGATGTAACCCCTACATACCACCCCACTCCCACCTCCCCACCCTCAAATTCCCACCCCCTGGAGCGTCTAGACTTCATGAGGTCAAGGATCTCTTCTTCCACCTATGCCCAAAAGGGCCCTCCTCTCTTACATATTCAGCTGAAGCCCTGGATCCCTCCCTAAGTGCTCCCTGGCTTCTGGTTTAGACCCTGGGAGCTGAAGTTGGTTGGTATTGTTGCTCTCCTCATGAGGCCACAAACCCTTTCAGTTCCAATGGCCTTCACTCTGACTCCTCCATTGGGAACCCCATGATCAGTTCAATGTCTAGTTGTGAGCATCTGCCTCTGAATATTTCAGACTCTTGAAGACCTCTGAGGAGACATCCATATCAGGCTCTTATCAGCATGCACTTCCTGACTTCCACATCAGCATCTACCTTTGGTCACTGCACATGGCATGGATACTCAGGTGGAATGGTCTTCAGACAGCCCCTCCTTCAGTTTCTGTCCCTTACTTTGTCTCCATATTTGCTCCCTTGAGTATTTTGTTGCTCCTTCTGAGAAGGACCTAATCACCCCAACTTGGTCTTCCTTCTTTATGAGCTTCATGTGGCCTGTGAGTTGCATCTTGGGCATTTCAAGGTTCTGGGCAAATATCTAATAATCAGTGAGTGAAGACCATGTGTGTTCTTTTATGATTGGCTTACTTCACTCAGGATGATAATTTCTAGTTCCATCCATTTACCTAGGAAACTCTCGAATTAATTGTTTTTAATAGCTGAGTAATACTCCATTGTGTAAATATACCACATTTCTTGAATCCATTCCTCAGTTGAAGGACATCTGGGTTCTTTCCAGGTCCTGGCTATTATAAATAAGGCTGCTATGAACATAGTTGAGCATATGTCCTTGTTATATGTTCGAGCATCTTCTGGGTATATGCCTAGGAGTGGTATAGCTGGATCCTCAGGTAATGCTATGTCCAATTTTCTGAGGAACTGCCACACTGATTTCCAAAGTGGTTGCACCATCTTGCAGTCCCACCAACAATGGAGGAGTATTCCTCTTTCTGCACACCCTCACCAGCATCTACTATCACCTGAGTCTTTAATCTTAGCCATTCTGACTGGTGTGAGATGGAATCTCAGGGTTGTTTTTGATTTCCCTGACGACTAAGGATGCTGAACATTTCTTTAGGTGCTTCTCGGCCATTCGAGTTTCCTCAGTTGATAATTCTTTGTTAAGCTCTATACCCCATTTTTAAATAGGTTTATTTGGTTTTCTGGAGTCCAATTTCTTGAGAATTTGTATATATTGGATATTAGCCCTCTATCAGATGTAGGATTGGAAAATATCTTTTCCCAATTTGTTGGTTGTCATTTTGTCCTATTGACAGTGTCCATTGCCTTACAGAAACTTTGCAATTTTATGAAGTCCCATTTGTCAATTCTTGATCTTAGAGCATATGCCATTGGTGTTCTGTTCAGGAACTTTTCCCATGTGCCCAATTATTCTTCCCCACCTTTTCTTCTATTAGTTTCAGTGTATCTGGTTTTATGTGAAGGTCATTTATCCACTTAGACTTGAGCTTTGTACAAGGAGATAAGAATGGATCAATTTTCATTCTTCTACATGTTGTCCTCCAGTTGAACCAGCACCATTTGTTGAAAATGTTGTCCTTTTTCCACTGGACAGTTTTAGCTCCTTTGTCAAAGATCAAGTGACCATAGGAGTGTGTGTTCATTTCTGGGTCTTCAATTCTATTCCATTGATCTTCCTGCCTGTCTCTGTACCAATACCAGGTAGTTTTTATCACTATTGCTCTGTAGTACAGCTTGAGGTCAGGGATGGTGATTCCTCCACAAGTTCTTTTTTTGTTGAGAATAGTTTTCGCTATCCTGGGTTTTTTGTTATTCCATATGAATTTGAGAATTTCCTTTTCTAACTTTGTGAAGAATTGAGTTGGGATATTAATGGGGATAGCATTGAATCTGTAGATTGCTTTTGGCAAGATGGCCATTTTTATTATATTAATCCTGCCAATCCATGAGCATGGGAGATCTTTCCATCTTCTGAGATCTTCTTCGATTTCTTTCTTCAGAGACTTGAAGTTCTTGTCATACAGGTCTTTCACTTGCTTGGTTAGATTCACCCCAAGGTATTTTATATTATTTGCAACTATTGTGAAAGGTGTCATTTACCTAATTTCTTTTTCAGTCTGTTTATCTTTCATGTAGAGGAAGGCTACTGATTTGTTTGAGTTGATTTTATAACCAGCCACTTTTCCGAAGTTGTTTATCAGGTTTAGGAGTTCTCTGGTGGAAGTTTTGGGGTCACTTAAGTATACTAACATATCATCTGCAAATAGTGATATTTTGACTTCTTCCTTTCCTATGTGTATCCCTTTGACTTCTTTTTGTTGCCTAATTGCTCTGGCTAAGACTTCCAGTACTATATTGAATAGATAGGGGGAGAGTGGGCAGCCTTGTCTAGTCCCTGATCTTAGTGGGAGTGCTTCAAGTTTCTCTCCATTTAGTATGATGTTGGCTACTGGTTTGCTGTAAATTGCTTTTATTATGTTTAGGTAGGGGCCTTGAATTCCTGATCTTTCCAAGACTTTTATCATGAAGGGATGTTGAATTTTTTCAAATGCTTTCTCAGCAGCTAGTGTGATGATCATGTGTTTTTTTCCTTTGAGTTTGTTTATATAGTGGATTACATTGATGGATTTCTGAATATTGAACCATCCCTGCATTCCTGGGGTAAAACCTACTTGATCATGATGGATGATTGTTTTGACATGTTCTTGGATTCGGTTTGCTAGAAGTTTATTGAGTATTTTTGCATCGATGTTTATAAGGGATATTGGTCTGAAGTTCTCATTCTTTGTCGGTTCTTTGTGGGGTTTGGGTATGAGTGTAAATGTAGCTTCATAGAACGAATTGGGCAGTCTTCCTTCAGTTTCTATTTTGTGGAATATTTTGAAGAGAATTGGTATTAGGTCTTCCTTGAAGGTCTGATAGAATTCAGCACTAAAACCATCTGGTCCTGGGCTTTTTTTAGTGGGGAGACTTTTAATGACTGCTGCTATTTCCTGGGGGGTTATGGGACTATTTAGATGGTTTATCTGCTCCTGGTTTAACTTCAGTACCTGGTATCTGTCTAGGAAATTGTCCATTTCATCCAGGTTGTCCAGTTTTGTTGAGTATAGGCGTTTGTAGTAGGATCTGATGATTTTTTGAATTTCTTCAGTTTCTGTTGTTATGTCTCCCTTTTCAGTTCTGATTTTATTAATTTGGATACTGTCTCTGTGCCCTCTGGTTAATCTGGCTAACGGTTTATCTATCTTGTTGATTTTCTCAAAGAACCAACTCCTGGTTTTATTGATATTTTGTGTTGTTCTTTCTGTTTCTATTTGGTTGATTTCAGCCCTGAGTTTGATTATTTCCTGCCTTCTACTCCTCCTGGGTGTATTTGCTTCTTTTGTTTCTTGAGCTTTTAGTTGTGCAGTCAAGTTGTTAGTGTGTGCTCTTTCCAGTTTCTTTTTGTAGGCACTTAGAGCTATGAGTTTTCCTCTTAGCACTGCCTTCATGGAGTCCCACAAGTTTTGGTATGATGTGTCCTCATTTTCATTGAATTCTAAAAAGTCTTTAATTTCTTTGTTAATTTCTTCCTTGACCAAGTCATCATTGAGTAGAGAGTTGTTCAGTTTCCATGTGCAGGTGGGTTTTCCATTGGTTTTGTCATTACTAAAGACCAATCTTAGTCCGTGGTGATCTGATAAGATGCAAGGGATTACTTCAATCTTTTTGTATCTGTAGAGGCCTGTTTTGTGACTAATTATATGGTCTATTTTGGAGAAGGTACCATGAGGTGCTGAGAAAAAGGTATATTCTTTTGTTTTAGGATGAAATGTTCTATAGATGTCTGTTAAGTCCATTTGGTTCATAACTTTTGTTAATGTCAAAGTGTCTCAGTTTAGTTTCTGTTTCCATGATCTGTCCATTGCTGAGAGTGGGGTGTTGAAATTCCCCACTATTATTGTGTGAAGTGTAATGTGTGTTTTGAGCTTTAGTAAAGTTTCTTTTATGTATGTAGGTGCCCTTGCATTTGGAGCATAGATGTTCAGAATTGAGAGTTCACATTGGTAGATTTTTTTTTTGATGAGTACGAAGTGTCCTTCCTTATGTTTTTTGATTAATTTTGGATGAAAGTCGATTTTATTTGATATTAGAATGGCTACTCCAGCTTGTTTCTTGGGACCATTGGCTTGGAAAATTGTTTTCCATTATTTTATTCTGAGGTAGTGTCTGTGTTTGTCACTGAGGTGCGTTTCTTGTATGCAGCAAAATTCTGGGTCTTGTTTGTGTATCCAGTCTGATAGTCTGCATCTTTTTATTGGGGAATTGAGACCATTGATGTTAAGAGATATTAAGTAAAAATGATTCTGACTTCCTGTTATTTTGTTATTAGAGGTAGAATTATTTTTGTATAGTTATCTTCTTTTGGGGTTGTTGGAAGATTACTTCCTTGCTTTTTCTAGGTTGTAGTTTCCCTCCTTGTGTTGGCGTTTTTCATCAATTATCCTTTGAAGTGCTGGGTTTGTGAGAAGATGCTGTGCAAATTTGGTTTAGTCATGGAATATGTTGGTTTCACCATCTATAGTGATTGAGAATTTTGCTGGGTATAGCAATCTGGGCTGGCAATTGTGTTCTCTTAGGGTCTGTATGATGTCAGTCCAGGCTCTTCTGGCTTTTATAGTCTTGGTGAGAAGTCTGGTGTAATTCTTATAGGTCTGCCTTTATATGTTACTTGACCTTTTTCCCTTACTGCTTTTAGTATTTTTTCTTTGTTTTGTGCATCTGATGTTTTGATTATTATGTGACGGGAGGTATTTCTTTTCTGGTCTAGTCTATTTGGTGTTCTGTAGGCTTCTTGTGTGTTTATGGGCATCTTGTTCTTTAGGTTAGGGAAGTTTTCCTCAATAATTTTGTTGAAGATATTACTGGCCCTTTAAGTTGGGAATCTTCATTCTCATCTATACCTATTATCCGTAGGTTTGGTCTTCTTATTGTGTCCTGGATTTCCTGGATGTTTTGAGTTAGGAGTTTTTTGCATTTTGCATTTTCTTTGACAACTGTGTCAATATCTTCCACCGTATCTTCTGCATTTGAGATTCTCTCTTCTATCTCTTGTATTTGGTTGGAGATGCTTTCGTCTATGACTCCTGATCTCTTTGTTAGGTTTTCTATCTCCATGGTTATCTCCCTTTGAGCTTTCTTTATTGTTTCTATTTCCATTTTCAGATCCTGAATGTTTTTGTTTAATTCCTTCTTTGTTTTTTCTTGCATTTCTTTAAGGGATTTCTGTGATTCCTCTTTAAGGGCTTCTATCTGTTTACTTGTACTCTCCTGTATTTCTTTAAGGGAGTTACTTATGTCCTTCTTATAATCCTGTATCATCATCATGAGAAGTGATTTTAATTCTGAATCCTTCTTTTCTGGTGTGATGGGGTGTCCAGGGCTTGCTATATTGGGAGAACTGGGTACTGATGATGCCAAGAAACTTTGGTTTCTGTTGCTTATGTTCTTGCGCTTGCCTTTTGCCATCTGGTTAACTCTAGTGTTACCTGCCCTCACTGTGTAAGACTGGAGTCTGTATTTCCAGTTATCTTGCTTGTGTCAGAGCTCCTCAGAGTCCAGATGTCTCTGTGGTCTTATGATCCTAATTTCCTGTGTGGAAGAACTCCTGGCACTCAGGCCACCTCTAGGATCTGGAAATCCTTCTGCTCTGGGTGCAGTGGTTCCTCTAAGATGGCTCAGGATACAATGTCTCCCAAGTGCAAACCATCTTGGTGTACTGCTGCTCTGAGTGCAGTGGCTCCTCTAGGATGGCTCAGGTTCAGTATCTCCACAGGAGCAGAGCAACTCTGTGTTGGCTGCTCTGAGTGCAATGGCTCCTCTAGGATGGCTCAGGATTAAGTATCTCCACAGGACAGGAGCAGACCAACTCTGTGTCTGCCCCAGCCCAAAGCGACTTTTAACACTTTTAAAAGTAGTTTTAGGCCATTCAAAATTCTTCTGTTTAGAATTCTCTGTTTAGTTCTCCATTCCGTTGTTTGACCAGGTTATTTGTGTTATTGGTATCTAACTCTTTAGTTTGTTTTGTAAATTTTGGATATTAGCCCTCTGTCACATGTAGAGTTCTAAATTTATGGACTTCCTATTTGTCCTATTGACAATGTCCTCTGCCTTACAAATGCTTTAAAGTTTCATGTGGTCCCATTCTTTATTTGTTGATCTTAGACTTTAGCCATTTGTTCTGTTCAGGAACTTCTTTCCTGTACCAATGCCTTCGAGGGTATTTATCATTTTTTCTTCTTTGAGATTTAATGTATCCAGTTTTATCTTGAGTTCCTTGATCCATTTTGACTTGAGTTTTCTGCAGCATGATAAGTATGGCTCTATTTTCATTCTTATTCGTGTAGACAACCAGTTAGTCCATCACCTGGAGATAATCAAGGGGGCTTCTATCATCTCAGAGGAGAAATGAAGGGGAAGGGTGGCTAGGATTGTGGTAGGAGGTGACAGGAAGGGGGCAGTGAGAGTTATGTAAAGTGGGCATCACTCCACCCTCGCATATCGAATCTCTGTGAGGCTTGGTGCTTCCTCTTTCACTGAGGTCAAACAAAGCAGCCCAGATGGAAGAAGATGTCCCATTTAAAGGCAACATTTTTTGGGATAGCCCCCATTCCAGTTGTTTGAGACTCATATGAATTCCAAGCTGCACATCTGCTTCATATGTGTGGGAAGGCCTAGGTCCAGTCTGTTCTTTAGTTGGCAGTTCAGACTCTTATAGTCCCAAGGGTCCAGGTTAGTTGACTCTGTTTATATTCCTGTGGAGCTCCTATCCTCTTTGGGCCAGTAATCATTCCTCTTATTCTTCTATCAGACTCCTCAAGCTCCATCTACTCTTTGGCTGTGGGTTTCTGTATCTATCTGAGTTAGCTGTTGGGCCAAGCCTCTTAGAGAACAACTTGCTCCTGTTTGTATGGTTCAACTCTTATTTTCTTAATATGTATATTTTCTTTCTGCTTTTTGTTAGTTTGGCTAAGAGTGTGTCTATCTCATTGATTTTATTTCATTGATTATTTGTACTTTTCTGTTTGTTTCTACTTTTTTTCATTTCAACCATGAGTTTGATTATTTCTTGTTGTTTCTTGTATTAGTTAGGGTTTCTATTGCTATGAAGAGAACCATGATAACTTTTATAATGCTAAACATTTTATTGGATTTGGATTACAGTTTCAGAAGCTTAGCTCATTATCATCATGGTAGAAAGCATGTCAGTTTCCAGGAAGACATGGTGCTGGAGAAGGATATAAGAGTTCTATATATGGATCTGAAGGCAGCAGAAGATTCAGTATATATATGTATATGTATATGTATATGTATATGTATATGTATATGTATAT